>NW_010561741.1:7183-7742 GCF_000687285.1 Phaethon lepturus | reverse complement strand
CTGGCTGTGGGATATTTTTCTCGTTACTGGGTGGCTCCGTGTGGGAGATAAACAAAGGAGCAGTTAGTGGGGGATTTCACCTTGGTGGGGTCATTTAGAGGGGGAAGGAAGGGTTAAACCGGGTCTTCTTAAGCAGTTATTTTAGGATGGTAGCGCTGAAGGGACTGCGAGAGGATTGCTCTGCACATGGGAAGATGGAATTTAATCAATACTGACAAGAGCCATTCACCAAAACAAGCTCATGCGCTAATGAAAGCCAGACCTGGTGACTCCCCAGGGAAGGACGGCTTTGGGAAAGAGGGGAAGGAGGCACTGGGAAAGCCAGGGCTCCCTCTCCCATGCCGCTGGTTCTTACGAAACCAGCTGCATTTGGGGTTGATTTTCCCAGCACGGAAAGGCTTTGGTTGGTTGCCTCGTAGGTGCAGGATGACCAGGACCGGCCGGTGAAGCAACGTCCCCGTCCCTTCCCAGGGACCTGGGTCCGCGTCACCCCGTGAGCGCCAACGTCCCAGCGTCAGGCGGAGGCTGGGGCACGTGCACGGCAGCCAAGCAGCCCCAG
>NW_010561741.1:6713-7169 GCF_000687285.1 Phaethon lepturus | reverse complement strand
AGGCGGCCCCAGACCCACGGCGTGGGGTCCCGTGGGGCAGGATGGAGGCGCAGGGCTTTGCCCTCCCGCTCGGACCGTAGCGAGCCAGAGGTCCCCACGCGGTGAAATCTCCTTCCGTCAGCGGAGACGTTTCCATCCGAGCCGTGTAATCTCTTGGGCTTTCCAGCACCCGTTTAACTCAAACACCCACCGATGTGGTGGGAGAAAAATGCTTCTATCAGAGTTTTGTGTGTTCACCTCTGTCCTTGCAATTAAAAGCAGAAAATAGCTGAGACGCCTCTGAGACCAGCTTCGACACAGCACATGGAGAAGAAACCTAATTTCTGTGGCTGGCAGCTGGTATTTCCCCATCGCTGCCAGCTCTGTGCCCTGGAGCCGAGCTGAGCTCAGTGTCGCACAGCGTCGGGGGCTGCTCCAAACCCCGCCGGCACAGCCCGGGGCTCGGGCCTCCTCCGG
>NW_010561741.1:6478-6697 GCF_000687285.1 Phaethon lepturus | reverse complement strand
GGCATCATCCGGGGGCTGCCGGACCAGGACCTGCCTGGGGATTTCCCTGGGCACGCAGGGGACTGCCACCGGGCTGAGCCCCAGCCAGCTGGCAAGCGTCATCTTGCAGGCACTCCAGTACCTGCAGCTGCCTCCTGGCCTCCAAAATCACTAGTCCGGGCTTATTGGGCTGTAAGCTCGACTCGGAGATTTAGGGTTTGACAAAAATTCCGGGTGTTC
>NW_010561741.1:5957-6344 GCF_000687285.1 Phaethon lepturus | reverse complement strand
CAAAAATTCCGGGTGTTCCCCCCCTGCGTGTCTCCAGCTTCCTGGAAAGCCACGGAAGACGGCAAGCCCGGGAATCCTCCGGCTCCATCCCAGCATCGCGCAGTGCAGCGACCCATCCCCGCCACGCGCAGGGGTCGGCTTAATTCGTTGGGCACTTTTTTTTTCCTCCTAAAAGGCGGCATCGTGTCCCCAGCCTTCTGGTGCGGCCGCGGGGCCGCTCCCGGAGCGGGGGGGGCTGAGCGGGGCGCAGTTGGAAAGAAGGAAGATTTTGATCCCCTGCTAAGCCTGCACAATCCCGTCCAAGTTCACACGGGCAGACAATGAGCTTTAATGAGCAGGCCACGCACACTGGTAAGCGATCCCAGAACCGTCTGTGGCAGAGTCGAG
>NW_010561741.1:4915-5783 GCF_000687285.1 Phaethon lepturus | reverse complement strand
GGAGCAAGGGCTCTGCCAGCGGGGATCGCAAGCAGGACCGGGAGCAGGGATTGCAAGATCCCTCCCTCGGTGCCCAGCCGGCTTCGCGATCATCACCGGGGTGAGATGCGTGAGCAAAAAGAGCCGTGGGAATAGCCGTGCCTCCTGCTCCTGAGCTCTTTAGCAGTGAAAAATGGGGCGCAGGGAGCTGGAGGCTTTTGCACCGCGGGGTGGTGAGCGGCCGGTCAGCCCTTGAACCCGGAGCAGGGCAGGGCGAGCCCGGGTGGCCGGCCCGAGCAGGCAGACGCGTGCTGCCGCCGAGGCAGTCCTCGTCAGAGATCACTGTAAATTCCCCTCTCAATGGAGTGGAAAAATGCTCTTAAGCTAATATAACATCACAGGGGAAGGACGTTCTGCCGTCGCGGTCTCCAGGGAATCGAGCCGTAATGAGTGGAAGGAGCAGGAGATGACAGCAGCCGGCGTGCTCGGGGCGGGGGGAGCGCAGACCGGCTCCGGACCCCCCAGCCCTGCTTTGCTGTGCCCTGCCTCAGTTTCCCCATGTCACCAAGGGACAGTGAGCCCCCGGCAACCAGGAGGCCCCAGGAGCTGGGTGAAGGGCTTATTTGCCAGCGACCCACTGCACAGTCTGGGAAAACTGAGGCACGGGAGAGCTTGCCAGAGTCAGCCAGGAGATCAAGGACAGCAGCAGGATCCTGCATCCCCTGGGTGCCTCGGTGCCACATTCCCTAGGGAAAAGGAAGCACCTTGTTTAAATAGAAACATGTCCAGGAGGGCAGCTGGAGCCGGGGTCACCCGAACTGTGGGCTTTGGGGTGCCTGTGCCGGCTGGTGAGCCGGGGAGCAGCACGGGCAGGGGTCCGTGGTGTTGC
>NW_010561741.1:2331-4317 GCF_000687285.1 Phaethon lepturus | reverse complement strand
GTCCTCACCCACACAGCCATGGGTGTCAGGCTGAGCCCCGCTCGGGGTTAGACTGGGTCAGCGCTGCCTGCTAGGAGGGAGATAAGAAGCAGGGTTGGCAGCTGTCGGTGCCATCTGCTGAATTAGAATCACAATGCACTAAACAAATAGTGTCTTGGGATAAAAATGTGCTGCTTAAGGCAGGGAGGTATTTGTGCTGCAGGTATTACTATGGCCCGGTAACCCAGCGCGGGGGCTTGCGGCGCTGGGAAGCAGCGCAGGATGTGAGCCATGGGAGCTGTATCCCGCCTGCGTGCCCGTGCCTGTGGAAGCACGTCGGGTCTTGGGCCGCATGAAGTGCTGACACTTTGGGGAAAAGCTGCTCCGGATTTTCTGCAGCACAGAAGGTGGCGGCGGGGGAGGCAGAGGGTGAATAAAAATCAAAGTTACCATCATGGGAGGTTTGGTGGAAGCCACCGGTTCAGCCCCATGTGAGAGATCGAAGAGACGGGCAGCGTGACGCCAGGGCAGCCCCCACGCCCTCCCAGGCACTGCCCTTGGCACCACACTAAATTTTACCCTTGGGAATTGCACCCAGCCTGCCAAGATATTCCTGTGCAGAGCAGAAACCCTCACTCCCGCCCCGAGCTGCTGCTGGTCCCGCAGCCTGTCCTGCGCCATCGGGGCACAAAACACCCCGTGGGAGGTCGGGATCTCCCCAGCCCTGTTCTACCCCAGCATGTGCAGGTAAAACCATCCTGCGTGGAATTCTCAAAATAGCTATAGCAGGTTATATTATATACGCACCTCAACTCTGCAGTCATCTAGAGGGGTAAGTGTAACCTTTAAGTCTGCAGACAGCTTTTTCCCTGGGTTGGGGACAGGTACAGCTGACGGTCACCCGAGGACGTGGTGGCTTTTGGCAGCACGCAGGTCCCAGCCAGCCCCGCTCCCCAGAGCCATCGCCGCTGCTTCGCGGCTGCAAACGCCGATAAAGCGCAGCCCGACTCACACACGCGTGAGCACACAGGCGTGAGCTGGCGGCCGGCAAACCCCTCGGTGCCGATGCTTTGCCACAGCTGAGCGCTCACGCCGGGTTTAACGCAGCCCAGCCGGCTGGCACGCGTTCCACTCCGCATTTATCCCTTCCAATTTTGGAGCAACCAGCCGCTCACAACCGTTCGCCCTGCTGCAAACAGCCTGGGCCGAGCTGGGTGCCGGCTCGCCCCGTCCTGTGCCACCCGCGCTCTGAGAGGCTGCATCTCCTGCAAGACAAACGAGGTACATAGCAAACCCCCCCGAAAATCCTGGGGAAACCCACCTTCAGCAGGCCTGGGAGATCTCCAGGGAGATCTCTTCTCCCTGGTATCCGTTTTTTTTTAGCCTGCCATAATGGTTCAAAGCTGCCCCGGGAGGGGTTTAGACCGGGCTTTAGGAAGCGTTTCTTTACCCAGAGGGGGGTCACACGCTGGCACAGGCTGCCTAGAGAGGAGGGAGATGCCCCACGCCTGTCCAAACGCCTCTTAAGCCCTGACAGTGTCCTCGACAACACGCTTTAACTTTTGGTCAGCCCTGAAGTGCTCGGGCAGTTGGGCTGGATGATCGTTGTAGGTCCCTTCCAACTGAAAATATTCTGTTCTAGCCTAAATTTTGAAACTCATTCCCAGAGCCGCTCCTTTGGCTTTACACACCTCCCTCATGCCTCACGCCCGAGCTCGGGCTGCGGAGTTACCTCCATCGCCGGCAGACGGTTTGGGCCCGCCTGCCACCGCGCAGAGGACAGGGATGAGCCATCCAGCATCTCCCCGGGCCCCGGCGTAAATCAGCACAACGCCGCCGGTTTCAGCGGGGCTGATTTACGCCGGCAGACGGATGCTCCAAAGTACAGCCATGATTTAGCAATCCCATTAGGACCTTGCCACTTCTGCAGAAGAGGCTCAGCGGGTCGGTTTGTCTTTCCCTCCCGGAGAGAAAGATGCAGCAATGAGCGGGGATGGCACTGGGCGG
>NW_010561741.1:1272-2301 GCF_000687285.1 Phaethon lepturus | reverse complement strand
ACGTGCCGCCGCTCCCGGCCAGTTCCAGCAGGATCGGTGCTCCGGGAGCACGGCTTCATCCCAGGAAGGTAAAACCTCCTCTGTGATGTATAGCAGGCAGGAGAAGCCAGTCCCGTCTGCTACCCCAGGCACCTACTCTCTTTTTTTTTTTAAAGCATGAAAGGTAACCGTGAGAAACAACAAAGCTGCAGGAAAAGTGTCTTTCACGGGCATGGGTCTTGGGGAGGCAAAAGCTGCAAGGCAGCGGGAGCTGAATTTACCTCCCCGGAAGCCCTGGAGAAGATGAGCATCATTTTGCAAATGGGGGAGCGAGGCAGACAAGCCAAAAAAGTCACCCGGAAAAAAAGAAAACCTCCTCTCAGCACTCTCTCATCCTCCTTTCCTGACCCTTCCTCTGGTCCCCGTACAGACCAAAGGGCATTTTACCCGGCACGATGTCCGGCGCGGGCTGCGTGTGCAGGCAAGCAGAGCGCGGCCGCGCACATCACCCCTTGGCCAGGCTAACAAACGACTGAACACCGCGAAGGCGCTTCGCAGCGTCGTTTTTTTCCACGGATTTAGCAGCAGACTGGCTTTTACAGTGCAGCCCTCCCTTCAGTCACTTCATCCAGCCTCCATAATGTACCACCCCCTCAAGAAAAATAAAAAAACAATAAAAAAAAAAGGAAAGCGGTTAAAAACCGGGCCATTTCAGAGAAGCAGTACCCACATACAAAATGGCTCCTCGAGGGCTGCTGCAGCCCTCCGCGCTCTGATTTAAAGGCCAAGCAATTAGCGCAGCAAGCAGGGAGAGCACTTACAGCAGCGGTCAGGCAGGAGGTTTGCTGCTGCTGTTTCGGGGTCCTGGGGAGCCGGAGCCAAGCCTTTTTCCGATCGGCGCGGGGGTCGGGGTGCGGTTTGCAGGTCCCGCCGGTGGGAAGGGTCGCTGAAGGTGAGGGAGAACTCCCTGGAGGATGCAGCGGGGAGAGAGGAGCATGGGCTGCAGCTCCTGGGCTGGGTGCTGGGTGCCCCGGTTGAAGGAGCCCCTGG
>NW_010561741.1:354-1012 GCF_000687285.1 Phaethon lepturus | reverse complement strand
GTAAGACCGGCCCAGCCAGCAGAAGGGTGTTAAACTTCCCGCCGGCAAAACCCGTCTCTCGCCTGGCTCGGCCGGCTTTCCCCCGTGCCTCGTTCACCTCAGCGGTGGCCTCAACGTTGTGGGCTTCTCCATGCATTTTTTGGGGGGAAGGTTCCCGCTGCATTGCCCCAGTAAACAGCCAGGTCCCACCCAGCACAGCCTCTCCCCTGGACCCCCCCAAAGGCTGGTTTACGTTCTCATGGCACCGTCGCCGCTGGGAGCGGCGCATCTACAGAATCACAGAAACACTAAGGTTGGAAGGGACCTTCAAGATCATCAAGTCCAACCATTAATCCAGCGCCACCGTGTTCCCTAAACCATGTCTACAGAATCACTAGGTTGGGAGGGACCTTCAAGATCATCAAGATCATCAAGATCATCTCGCACATCTTCCCTCGCTTCTTGGCAGCAACGTCACCAGGATGCCCCATCCTTGTCCCCGGAGGTGGGGGACCCACAGGGCCACCCCTTCCCCATCACCTTCCTCAGCTTTGAGGTGAGCAGTGACTCAGGAGCCGCGGGATTGACGGCAGGGAAAAAGGCTTTCCTGGGGAAGGGTTAATTGAGATTAATTGAGCTATGGGGAAATGATTTGCATTTGCCAAATCAATCACCTGCT
>NW_010561741.1:0-262 GCF_000687285.1 Phaethon lepturus | reverse complement strand
CCTGCGCCTCCACCCCCCGGGTGCTTTTTGCTCAAAAGCCGCTGCTGGACCGGGACACATGGCCGGCATTGAGCTTTCCTGGTGTTACACCCCAAAACATGCTCCCATTTCCCTTCCCGGTGGCTTTCCCTCCGTTCCCCTGTCCCAAAGACCCCCGAGACCTTTGCGGGGCAGATGCGTCTCCTCCCAGGGGAGAGGTTTGCTTTCCCAGCCCTCTCCCCTTGGCTTCTCCCCTCGGCATCTCATGGCTTTGGGGACCCCC
>NW_010561740.1:0-1939 GCF_000687285.1 Phaethon lepturus | reverse complement strand
TTAGCCCCAGCCGGCAACCAAGCACCACGCAACCGCTCACTCACTGCCCTCCCGCAGTGGGACGGGAGAGAGAATTAGAAAAAAAACCTCGTGGGTTGAGATAAACACGGTTTAATAGGACAGAAAGAAAGAAGGAAACAACTGTTTAGTCTGGAGAAGAGGAGGCTGAGAGGTGACCTTATCGCTCTCTACAACTACCTGAAAGGGGGTTGTGGCGACGAGGGTGTTGGCCTCTTCTCCCAAGTAACTAGTGATAGGACAAGAGGAAATGGCTTCAAGTTGCGCCAGGGGAGGTTTAGATTGGATATTAGGAAAAATTTCTTCACTGAGAGGGTGGTCAGGCATTGGAACAGGCTGCCCAGGGAGGTGGTGGAGTCGCCATCTCTGGAAGTGTTCAAGAAACGTGTGGATGTGGCGCTTCAGGACATGGTCTAGGGGACATGGTGGCGCTGGATTAATGGTTGGACTTGATGATCTTGAAGGTCCTTTCCAACCTAGTGTTTCTGTGATTCTGTGATTCTGTGATTCTGTGATTGTTGAGTTCCACATTCATTTTTTATCTGTGATCTCTGTATTAGATTTCTTCAGTCTCTGAGTCAGAAGGTTTTACTGTTTTTGCCTCCTCTAACCACCAAATACATATATGCCACCAGGCATATGAAATTCAAACTGTGTATTTTCTAACTTTTAAAAATTTCCAAAGACCATGCAGTAAACACATAGCTGATGGTTTTGCCAACTATTATTCAAGCAGAACACAGTAATATTTTAAATAACTATGTTACTTTTTAAGTTGATGCTTAAAAAAACCTTCGATTTAGAAAATAACCTAAAAACTGCATAAAGTGACAAAAAAGGGAGGGAAGGAGAGGAAATAGTACATGAGAGTTTATTCCTCAAACATTTGTAGGATTAGCCATTGCATAGTAATTTTAGAGGTGCCAGTGAAGATATCCTTAGAGTAATAGATACTACTACTTACAAGTGTCAGATGCTATTTATTGGAAGCAAATAAGGAGAGGAAAAAACTCAACAAGGAACACCCACCACCAACCCACTCCCTGGAAAAAAAACCTCTCTCTGCCCTCATTATTTGTGATGGTGGATAAGCAAAAAAAGAATTGCTCCAAAATAAAAAAAAATAATAGAAGCCAGTATTTGATATGAAAACTGAACACTAACAAGCCGTCCATCAAACTGATTATCTGAAATTTGTAAATAAATTACTGGAAAATGCCCAGCTTCTCTGTAGATTAGTGATGTCACTACTTGGTTCTCATGTTTAGAATTTGCTGCTAATGATTTATTGTCAACTTGAATTTGGAAGCTAGTCTATGAAATCAATGCCTTTATAAAATACTAGAAAAGCATTTCAATGAATGCCAAGTTAAAGCTAATTTTCTTTCTTTGAAATCATAGATAATTTTCCAGAATTCTGTTAAGCTTGGAATATGACACTTCTACAACCTAGAAGCTACAGAAAAGTATATTCTAAATGTACCAATTTTTTAATATTTTGCACTTTTAAAACATATTCTAGGGTCAAATTGTATGATAAATTAATTGATGTAAGACTGATAAAGCTATTCTACTTGCTTAGATGTGCCAGGAGAAAGAAAAAAAAAAAGGATTTTATAGAATATTTTTAATTCAGGAGCCAATTTTAAAGAAACATATTCTGTTCCATATGAAGCAATAATGTATTACTTAGCCTGTTTTATGGATAGGAAAATCTGTTTTGAGACAATCAGTCAAGATTGTTTCAAAGTAACTAGCACTCCTCTAGACGTTTGAAAATATGAGATTTTACTGTGAGACTGGCATTTAAATACAGTAGATTGTAAAGCATAGACAAAAAGTAAAATCCTGGAATAACTAATTCTGGAAACTATGTCCAGGCACATGAATGACAAGTATATGATAGAGAGTAGCCAGCAAG
>NW_010561739.1:19745-19972 GCF_000687285.1 Phaethon lepturus | reverse complement strand
CTGGGTGAAATTCCTTCACGTGCCTAGCTCCTAGTCCCTGTGAGCCGTTCCTGGCTCTCTCATTTAGGGGTTTATTCCGCCCTTTCTACGTGATTTAAAATATTCGCCTGCTTGCAGGGCCAGTGTGGCCGTTGCCTGTAGCCTTGGATTGCGTCCTGGGCCGCTGGAAGCTGCCTGCTGCGCCTTGGAAGGTACGGAGCGCTCGGGAGGCCCGAGGTTAGAGGTTT
>NW_010561739.1:433-19717 GCF_000687285.1 Phaethon lepturus | reverse complement strand
TGCTATACACGGTACCTTTTTAATCTGTGGAAGCTGGAAACCTCCAATATTGCTTAAAGCTCCTTTCTTGCTGTTTTGGGCAGTCCTGCTCCTCAAGGACTGTTAAACGTGTGTGAAACTAAGATAAGGCCCCCTCCCCAGCACGGTGTCTGCCCCGCACCCAGGCCTTGGGCCTCCTCCCAGGCTTGGCACGAAGCGGCCTGATCCCAACCGACGGGAGCCCTCCTCGGTGTGATGGAGGAGAGCGTCTGGTCGCTGTCTTCACCGAGTCCTGGCCAGCCAAGCGCTCGGGTGGTTGCACAAGCCAGGTCGTTGTAGTCTAGAGCTGCAGATACCTAAAAGGAAGATGACTGGTACAAAAAAGAAGACGGCTGGTACACAAAACCTTTCATTTTAAATAAATTCCACCTTCTACTGGAATATATAGAGGGGAAAAGTATCCCCCCCATCATCCCATTACGAGCTTTACTGTGCATTTTTTGCTAGTAACTCCTAGCCTTTATGCTGACTGAAGGCAGATGTCATGTCTTTGAGGACTACAGTAGCTTCCTACTTCCTTTAGATTGCATCTCAAGGGATTGATGCAGGCTGGTGTTGCTGCTGATGTAATTTGGCTGAAGCCTCTTCCCTTACGCTGTGCTGACATTATGCTTGGGATCTGCTGCCATATCTTATTTGTGAGCCTGTCTGGAAAGGTCACAACCTGCTGTTCTGAGAGTAAGGTGTGACTTTGCATTCATTTTTTTTTTCCCAATTAGCCCAACAGCTTATGTATCTTTTGAGGTTTGCAACCTCCTGCCTAGGAAAGGTGACTTCTTAATGGGTTTGATATGTGTGTTTACTAATGTTTCTGTTGTAGTCGCTTAGCTTGTGTTGCATATGCATGCACGGCCAGCTGTGAGGTGCTGTAACCTGCAGCGTACATCCAAGATCATAGAATCATAGAACCATTGAGGCTGGAAAAGACCTTTAAGATCATAAAGTCCAACTGTTAACCCAACACCCCCATGCCCACTAAACCATGTCCCGAAGTACCACATCTGCGTGTTTTTCAAACACCGCCAGTGACGGTGACTCTACCACCTCCCTGGGCAGCCTGTTCCAATGTTTGACCACTCTTTCAGTAAAGAAATTTTTCCTAATATGCTATCTCTTCCACTCCTTGCCTGGTTGGCACTGTGGGCTGCGTTAGCGTGAATTCCTACCAGAGTAGCTCAGACAAGGCGCCGAGTTGTCCCGTTCTGAACTTGTTTGCAGTTTCCAGGAGAGAGGAGTCCACAGCACATAGAACAGTGGTTCAAAATCCACTCCACACCTGACTGCAGGCAACTGAGTTAAATTTGGTACAGCATATCTGTAAGCTATGCTTCTATGACAGCATGGTGGCAATAAGGCATTATCCAGGATGTGTAATGTAATGGTTTCTGGTAAAGACCTTGCTTACAGCAGGCTCTCCCGAAGCAAAGTGTGTGGTTTGCAGCTAATTGAAGATACACTGGGCAACTAGTGTGCTCTCTGTTCTCAGTGGTCGTGTCAAATTAGAAAGAAAATAGGTTTGCATTGGATGAGTAGGGTGAAAGAGGCTAGGTAACTTGTATCAGTAGCTGGTGCTGCTACAGGTGATGATATGATACTATTGTGACACTTCTATAGTGCAGATTTTCTTTGGGGTCTGTCAGGAATGCAATCTTTTATAAAACATAGTGCAGACAGGTTTCTCAGAACTGTCACTTCGCTGCACATTCTGTGCCCCTCCTCCCTCCCTGTAATTGCTCACCCAGCACCACCAATTGTAAGAGTTGAAAGAGCCTCAATCTGAAATGCTGGGAATGCCAAAAGTTACTTTTTTTCTATTCATGTGCTGTGGAAGCAAACTCTGCTAGGTTATGTACTGAGTAGTCTTGACAAGGCAGTGTTTAATGTCAAATAATTGTCACTAGTCTGGAAATCCAGAAATCCTGTGTATGTCTCTATTCAAATCTTTAAGGCAAGCAGGTAAGTTTTTTGTTGTCGTGGGTTTTTGTGTTTTGTTTGTTTGTTAAGCATGGCTTGCAGTTTCCCTGCAAAACTGGCCTCTGAACTGGAGAGAAACTGAATTATGCCTTTAAGTATAGTTGTTTCTTAATGTCATGTTAATGCTCAGCCTGTTGGAGTGGGTCCAGAGGAGGCCACAAAAATGCTCAGAGGGGTGGAACACCTCTCGTATGAGCACAGGCTGAGAGCGCTGGGGTTGTTCAGCCTGGAGAAGAGAAGGCTCCGGGGAGACCTTACTGCAGCCTGCCAGGACTTAAAGGGGGCTTAGAAGAAAGATGGGACAGACCTTTTAGCAGGGCCTGTAGAGATGGGACAAGGGGTGATGGTTTTAAACTGAAAGAGGGAAGATTTAGACTAGACATAAGGAAGAAATTTTTCACAGTGAGGGTGGTGAAACCCTGGCCCAGGTTGCCCAGAGAGGTGGTCGATGCCCCATCCCTGGAAACATCCCAGGTCAGGCTGGACGGGGCTCTGAGCAACCTGCTGTAGTTGGAGATGTCCCTGCTCATGGCAGGAGGTTGGACTAGATGACCTTGAAAGGTCCCTTCCAACCTGAAGATTCTATGAACTCTGTGCTGCCTGTCTCCGGAAAACAATCCCCATTTATTAAAATAAGTTGGTGCTCTGTGATTAAGTCACAGTCCACCGAGGTTCATGCTGCGCTTGGCAGCATACTCCTTTGAGAACTTACCCTTCTCCTTTGTCTTCCCCCAACCTGTTCCTGTCTCTGCTGATGTCAGGTTTGCTGCTGCTGCAGAAATGGGCGAGTACGGAGTCGCTCCAGGCCAGTGCGTGGCCATCATCTGGGACAGCTCCTCGCCGGTTGAAGCCCTGAAGGGTTTGGTGAATAAAATTCAGGCGCTGGTGGGAGCTGATAATCGTGTCTCTGTGGAAAACATTAACCAGCTGTCTCAGTGTAAGAATAAGCTTAATTTTTCGCTGTTTCGTGAAGGTGCTTCTGTTGTGTGAGCTGACATCTTCCCTGGTTTGTAAGTCAGCATTCAGAACAGCAGTAGCACCTACTGCTAACCCTTACCACTGGCAGTAGAGCAAAGAAAGTGATATACCCTGGTTGTGCTTCCTGTGATGTGTGTCTTTAATCAGGTATCGCTGTTGTATGCAAGCATGAGAGATGAGGAGGGAGGTGGAACTGATGTATAAAGCAAAGCTGTGTGTAATATATGTGTAAAATTGTACCATCTTCCTCTTTCTTTCCAGCGGCTCACAGGGAGTCCAGTTTCGATGTAATTCTCTCCGGCGTGGTACCAGGCAGTACTGCGCAGCACAGTGAGGAGGTACTGGCAGAAATAGCTCGGATACTTAAGCCGGGGGGCCGTGTCCTCCTGAAAGAACCGGTGGTTACAGAATCAGGTGAGAGAGTCCGCATCAGCCTTGCTTTCGTGGAAACACCGCAATTCTTGTGAGGATTACGCTGAAATGGAAAGGACAGGAACTCTGACTGACATTCAGAGATTTTCATTCTCCTGACACAGTAACCTGAATAGCAAGGTTTTTATCCTGTGTTTAAGCTGGTAGCCATCAGAGGTGTTTGCAGTCACTCTCCTTCTATCAAAAGTGCTGGATAGGCTTGTTCCTAACCTATGTTGAAAAGCTCAGTGGATGCTGGTCTTTTCCTAGGCATGTAATGTTAAATAGTTGCAGATGTTGTGTTTCTGAGGAGCTTCTGAAGTGATTTTAAAAAACAGGTGATAAATGGTGAAAGAAACTGTCCCAAAAGCCAGCTGAGAGATAGTTATCCAGAAAAGGTAGAAGTGTTTGGACTAAGTTTTAAGAGTAAAGCCAGAGCACCTGCTATGGGACAGCTGGAGGAACGCACAAGGAGGTAAAACCAAGATTGCTTCTCTGTCTTATACCTGACCTGCATTCAAACCTTGCTGGCACAGAGGGCTGGTTCAGGGTGGAACTAATAATAGAAATATTAGAAGTAATATTCCATTATTTCCACACAGGGTGGAAATAATATGGCATCTGATAAGAACAGAAGTATCTATGCTGATGGTGTTTCTGTTGGCACAATCTATGTGCTGAAAATGGTGTTGTAAGTGGCAGTAGAAATGCCTTCTCCAGGTTGGGAAGATTTGCTAATGCTTTGAAACTGGCAGTGGCTCTGTGGTGCAAGTGGTACCATAGGGGCGGGGCGGGAACAATTCTGGGACAGAACAAAGAACGTGCAATGTCTGGAGTAGATGAGGTTTCTTTTTGCCAGTCACATCTGACAGGATGGAATTTGGTGGACTTGGAACAAAGTACAAGTGGGACTGGTAAGAGAGGGTGAATGGATTCTGTCTGGCACAATCCTGTGCGCAAGAGAATAAGCCTGTAATTAATTTTTGATTAAACGGTGATTGTAAAAGCTTTTGCCTACAAGAACAAGGCTCTTGAATGTTATGTTTCTGAATGTAATGTTCATTTAGGAGTTCATGTTTTGAAAACTTCATGAGTTGCTCACTTTAATACATGAAGATATTTTGGGGGATTTTTGTTGTTTGGATTTTGTGTAATTTTTTGTTTCCTTTTTTTGGTGGGTGTAAATTGCGTTGAGGAAGGTTTTGGCATATATGGAACAGATCTGGAGCTAGAACAGCTTTGCGACCCCAGGCTGTTATTTTAATGAACAAGCTGCTTACGCTCTCTCTGGTCTGTTCCTGCTGTCAGATGGAAAGGGCTCAATTTTAAAGCAGAGGTTTGGCTTGAGTACTTCCTCCTAAAGCTCTTAGTCTTCCAGGTTTCTCAGTGACCTCTATTTTTGTTCTTCCCTCCTCCTACATCCTGCTTTTGTGTCTTCTAGGAAACAACAGCAGAATCAAGACAGCAGCCAAACTCCCCACGGCTCTGACGCTCTCTGGGTTGGTGGAAGTGAGGGAGGTACGTATGTACTAACTGCTTCCAGAAGCTCCTTCGTGCAGGTACCTTGAAATGTAGATGGTGATTCCTGAGGACTTGCTGGGTGACAAGGTGTTTAGCTACCCTGTTTTAATGTAAATATTCATGGTCACTGCCTGCCACAAACTTTAGTTACTGCAAAGGTAGTGTTTTTCTTTAGGATTGGAAATACTGATTGTCTGTGTTCACTGGAGTGCTGGAGTGAGTGCTGAAATAAGGGGTTCTGCATGGGGTTAACCTAAAATCTTACATTGCAGCTGCAAAAGGAAGCGTTGACGCCGGAGGAGGCCCAGTCAGTGCGAGAGCATTTGGGTTACCAAGGCAGTGACCTTCTCCTTGTTCAGATAGAAGGCAGGAAACCCAATTTTGAAGTGGGATCCTCAAGTCAGCTTAAACTTTCCTTTGCCAAGAAACCTGGTCCTTCAGGTAAGGAGTAGTGTGTGCCTAAGTGTCTGGATTGCCTGCCTCTCGGGTGGCAGGCATCCCTTGGAATAGGGAGACAGCTCCGGGATAGGGAGCACTACAGTAAAAACTGGTGAAGTGGGGCTTTCCAAAGTTGTTTGAACTCTGTTTTTTGGGAGTAGGCGGGGAAAAGGCTGGAGTAACTACTATTTCTTCCTTTCTTTTGGCTCCAGGAAAGTCCTCTGTGGACCCAGCCACTGCCAAGCTGTGGACGCTCTCTGCCAATGACATGAATGATGAAGAGATGGTATCTGGTTTTGTTTGTGAGGCTTTGCTGTTGTTCCTTCTCTCTCCTCTTCTTTTGTACTCTAAATAGTTTCAATCATGCCTCTTGGGAAGCTTTACAACTTAAGAAGTAGAAAGGCATCCCCAGGGCAAAATATCTCATCTACTGTGTGAGGTCTTGAGAGCCCAGAGGTGTGGTGAGGGCGGACAGGAGACATGGATAAGAGGGCACAGCTGCAGCACTTTGATGCTAGTTCTACAGATAGCACCGTTTCTTTGAACATAACACAGCAATATCATTCCCTACTGACAAATCAGTCTCCTGCATGTTATCTTCCATGGTATGTTTTCAGGATCTTTTGGACTCCGATGAGCTGTTGGATTCAGAGGATTTGAAAAAGCCAGATCCGTCATCCCTCAGAGCTCCATCCTGCAAAGAAATGGGCAAAAAGAAAGCCTGCAAGAACTGGTCAGTGCTGGGATGAGCATATCGGTGAACCTTTTAATTGTAACATTAAACCCTTAGAGTTGGATGGATTTTAAAAAGATTGTAGACACTTTGCTGTTCTTTGGAGCATAATTCTCTTGGTTCATGTCCTTTCCTACCTTAACTGTTTGAGTGTAAATCCAAATACAATGAGAATTGACTAGCCACACCAAAACTGCTACAAATTACCACTCTGATATGATCAGCAGCCTTCTTGAAGTGGCTACACAGTTTGTCTAGCCTTGGCTAAAACCTTGGTTTCTCAGACTTCAAGGAGAAATAGCACACATAGCAAGTGCTGTAGAGTCATTTCCCACTCAGTTTAAACTTGAGTATGTTTCAACACTTGTTATACAAACCGTGGTGTTGAAGAACGTTGGGAGTCCCAGAGTCGGCTGTTGTCATGTGACAGAGCAAGGGCTGTTGCGTGTGAGTAGGGCTGGAACAAGTGTGACTTGCAACCTTTAAGCAGAAAGATGCAGGTGACAACTTTATTTTTTTACAGCACATGTGGCCTGGCTGAAGAGCTGGAACAGGAGAAGAGGAGCTCACAGCCCAAATCTGCCTGTGGAAATGTAAATAGTCATTTTGGTTTCTGTACTGCAGTTTGCAGTACGTGGGTTTTGTCTAAGAACTGTGTTCTCTAGTGACTGCTCCCTAAGCTGCTTTACCACTTCCAAACACTGCTTATGCCGCTTCTGCAGAGCTTCAGCCTGTTGCCCTGTGCCCACATGCTCCATACTGGTGCGTGCTGTCTGTTCCAGTGCAAGTGCTGCCCTTGTCAGAGTAAACAGCGAACCTTTACCTCCCTGCTCATGTGCTGACCAGTGATCTGCTACAGGAAGATCAGGGGGACCTGGTGGTGATTAGGGGGCTGCCCAAGCCCAGCTTGCAGCTGAGCCCAGGCGCACTGGCTGGGGTGGAAACCCGCTTCTTTGAGGCCACACCTTGAATACTGTGTTCGGTTTTGGGCCCCTCACTACAAAAAGGACATTGAGGTGCTGGAGCGTGTCCAGAGAAGGACAACAAGGCTGGTGAGGGGTCTGGAGAACAAGTCTGATGGGGAGTGGCTGAGGGAACTGGGGGTGTTCAGTCTGGAGAAGAGGAGGCTGAGGGGAGCCCTCATCGCTCTCTACAACTACCTGAAAGGGGGTTGTGGTGAGGTGGGGGTTGGTCACTTCTCCCAAGTAACCAGCGATAGAACGAGAGGAAACGGCCTCAATTTAAACCAGGGGAGGTTTAGGCTGGATATTAGGAACAATTTCTTTACAGAGAGAGTGGTCAGACATTGGAACAGGCTGCCCAGGGAGATGGTGGAGTCACCATCACTGGAGATGTTCAAAAAACATGTGGACGTGGCACTTCGGGACATGGTTGGTGGTGTTGGGTTGATGATTGGACTTGATGATCTTGGAGGTCTTTTCCAACCTTAACGATTCTGCAATTCTTCCATGTGAGCACAATGCCCTGCGCAGCTCTGCTAACACGCTAACCAGATATGTGTTAAGAGGGGGTAGAAGGGAAGTGGTTTCTGTGCTGATCCATGCTTAAGCTGGAAAAACTGCATCACGGGGGGAGAGAACTGAAAGTTGCCCCTGATTACAGAAGGTGCTTTTCTTTCTCTTGCCAGTGCTACCTGGGGGATGCGTTCCGCTGTGCCAGCTGCCCTTACCTGGGGATGCCTGCCTTCAAGCCTGGGGAGAAGATTCTCCTGAAAGAGAACCAGCTGCATGATGCCTAACAAAGACATCTCTGGATGTCCTGTGAAGGACTCCTCTGCTTTTTCATTGGTCTGAGGTTCTTCCTGCAGTCCTCCTCATCCTCTCAAACTCATGCTCTCTGGCCAATACTCCTTGTGGGGAGGGACACTGGACACTGACACTGCTGTGAGCTCATCACTTGTAATCAACCTTGGGCTACCTGATAATCTTTGGTGACAAGTGGTCTCGTATGTATTAGACTTCATGTTATGCCTTGTTTTAGCTGGCTTGACTTGATACTGGGGCGCGGGCTGTCACAGCATGTCCCACCAGCAGAGGGAAGTAGAATCAAGTGTCAGGTTGACCTCGTGCTTGTGGCAGGACTGGTACTTCCCTATGCCCACGTCATACAGCTCTTAATTTACCTTGATTTTCCCTGATGAATCAGCAGCTCTGGCTTAGCTTTCGCGGTGACGCTGGGCTCCTGCTCTCTTTGAAATCTGAACCTGCAGTTCCTTACCACGTGAAGGTGGCTCAGCAGCTCCTGTTGCAAGTCAGGAGCAGTGAGTACACTTAGCAGTATGTACTCTTAGCAGCGTATGGGAACTCCTTGGTAAGGACTGGCAGGCATGATGAATTTCCGAGTGTTTGGGGAGCCTGCCGATGATATCCCCTGCCCCCACCTATTTCCATCAAAATGGCAAAGATTCAGTCCCAATGAGAAAACTACCCTTAAGGCAGGGAGCAGATTAAACAAGATCTGTCTTCCCACACCTTTCTGTCCAGCAAGAACTGATAACACAAGGGCAATCTGAGACTGTCGCCTCTCTTGGTGGTTACCATGTGAGTTACCTGCAGTGTCCAATAAATAAGAACATA
The DNA here is from genome assembly GCF_000687285.1 of Phaethon lepturus. NCBI lineage: Eukaryota > Metazoa > Chordata > Aves > Phaethontiformes > Phaethontidae > Phaethon > Phaethon lepturus. Next base: position 11,026 of record NW_010561739.1, on the reverse strand, counting down.
GCAATAACTTAATTTCTAGATGATCTGTGGTCACCATCTGCTCCTCCTCCGCAAGATACTGACTATTTATTTGTGTAGTTACTGCTAGTGCGGGATGAGGGAACTGTTTATGTTCTGTGCCAGGCTTGCTTCTCACCCAGGGAGGGAGAGGAGGAAGACCCAAAGGCAGTGTCTCAGCGGGGATTGCTTTGTTTGGAGCTTTTGTTCTCCAGGATGTGACTGTTTGTTGTTGTGCTACCTGAGTTACACCCTAAGCTCACGGAGGGAGCTGTGATGAAAGGCTGTTCTGTTCTTGAAATAAAAGTGACCAATAGTAAACCGTTTTGTTTTAAGACTGGTATTAGTGGTGTTCTAAGTGCGTCTCTCCTTTTGCTCAGCCTCTCGGTGATTTTTGGAACTGTTTAAATGTCAGGTTGCATCTTGGAGTTCTCCTTAAATTGTTCCACTGGAACATGACTCAGATATGTGATGCCCACTGGAAAGAACAGAATCAAGCTGCCTAGATTAACTTTTTAATTTGGTCTAGATTTCAGAAAGGCTTTCTTCTGGTTGAGTAAGGAGAAGGCTTGCAGGGGGGAAGGGAGGAGTCTCCGAGGTGTGCAAAGCATGCTGTGTGGATCAAGGGGCAGGCGAACGGAGACCTCCGAGAGCTTCTATATAGAGGGATGGCTGCCCTCCAGCAAGGGCACAGCTTTCCCAAACCCCTTTTTCACCCGAGCCCCTGCCTCTGTCATCAGCGAGAGCAACTCCCAAGGAGACACAAATCTTGTGATAAACCTCCTGTCCAACAAACCTGTGGCACTCCCATCTTGTGATTTAAAGAAATGGGTAAAAGCCTCTGCACACCTATGATCTTTTGGGATTTCATTGCCTTTTTTCAGCCTTACTGGTAGCGGAAGATCAGATCTCTGCATGTCTCCATGTGAAAGGTTCCTGATAAAGGCAGCCCTTAACCTGAACTCTGCTTTCCTTTCAGGAGTAAATAAGATAAGAGAGGGAGGAGGCAGCAGCAGCAGCATTTGTTTTACAGTGATTCACTGAGCTGGAATTTAAACAAGCTGGAAGCACTTCAGATACTGCTGAGTTCAGTTAGTGATGGTTAAGGCTGCATAACCTTGTTCTCTTTAAATAGTGTTACTTGCTTTTGCTGTGTGAGAGGCCCTCAAAGGGTGACAGTTTGGCAGTGGAGCATCATCTGGGTGGGAACACGCTCTTATCGGGCTGGTTTTGAGGAGTATTTATCCTTTTAGCTCCCATCCCTTGTCTGCTACAGCCTCCAGCCACGCTGCCTGCCCTCCCCTCCTTCCAGCCCTAGTCCTTATGTCAGGCCGCCCACCCTGTGCCTGGGAGGGTGGCACTTGTCCCTAGGGGTGAGGAAGCTGAGGCTCCGCCTAGAATAAAATAGAGTATTTCAGTTGGAAGGGACCTACAATGATCACCTGGTCCAACTGCCTGACCAATTCAGGGTTGACCAAAAGTTAAAGCATGTTATTAAGGGCGTTGTCCAAATGCCAGGCTTGGGGCATCGACCACCTCTCCAGAAAGCCCGTTCCAGTGTTTGACCACCCTCTCGGGGAAGAAATGCTTCCTTAGGTCCAGTCTGAACCTCCCCTGGCACAGCTCTGAACCGTTCCCAGGCATCCTCTCCCTGGACACCGGGGAGATGAGATCAGTGCCCACCTCCCTTCCAGCTGGGATGGTGGGAAGGGGCTTAAAAGGGCAAACTGAAGGATTAACTAAAGTCAGCAGACGTGGTTCAGGTCCTGACATGCTGTTGAGCCAGCTCTGCAACAGGGTAATTCTACAGGGGTCTCCAGCAGACACCTTAAACATGCCTTGCAGCAGAGTTAAGTCACTGTAACTTCAGCCATTTTCAGTGAAGCTTCTCTGATTTTTCTCCCAGAAGCTGACCTGTTCCCGTGTTCCTCTGAACTCCTTGTGCGAGGCAGCTGGAGCCACCCTCTCTCCGAGTGACCCGGGTTGGACACACAGCACCAGGTACGGCCCGTGGGGAGCGCAGGACCAATCTGCACGCTCGCATCTCAAACGAGGCTCCTGAGAGCAGAAAGGACTAAAAGTCATGCTGCTTTGTGGCCCAGAGCGAGCTGTGCAGCCGTGTGTGTGCTGGAACATGGCTTCTGAGCACCTGCTGCCATAGGCCAGACCCCTGTGAGACCGTACTGCATCCGGCCATTGCCTGTCTTCATCATTCTAGTTGTGGACTTGCTCCTTTGTCTCATACCACGCGCTTTTCCTCGTGAGATCTTTTACTCTTTGTGCGATGGTTCTGAAGCATTGTTCAGCTGAGTTTCTTGCTTTTTGGGCGATTGCGTTATCCATCACCCTCTGAAAGAGTCCCTGCTGCGTCGCTGCCTCGGGGAGCGTTTTACAGTGCTGCAGGAAAACAGGGCATGCAAGGGCTGGGGCACTGCAAAGATGAGCATCTGCTCATCCTCTTCTTGGTGGCTGTAAGTCACATCCTTCTTCCCTCGCCAGCTCGTTGGCAGCCTCATCCTGTTGTTCCTCCCCCAAACCAGGGGCCGGGGCAGCCTGGGGGGTCCCACCCGCATCAGGACAGGATTTAGGGCTGCAACATCTAGACAAGAGGGGCCAAGGGCGTGGGATTCAGCAGCATGGTCACTGTAGGAATTCCCTCACCTCACTTCTTCCTATTTCCACTTCTGCAGCACACAGACAGATGTGGGTTTTTTCCCAGCTGCAGAAGCACAGGAAGCTGTCCAGCGTGATGAATGCAGGTCCTGAGTGCGACTGGATTGTAAGCAGGAGTTACATGGGACCAGGAGAGGCCCTGGTGCAAGGGCGATGGATGTGCCTCTCCTACCTGGTTTGTTCTCAACAGGCTGTTTCCCATCTCCAGCTGTGTCCAAGGGTTTTTTTTTTTTTGCCAGCGTTTCTGCTCCACTGCCTGCCTCCAGTGGCTGTGCCTGCTCAGGATCACCTGGTCCTTGTCCCGCCAGCTCTGCGGACCCCAGCATGCAGCAAAGCCCTGTGCCGTCGGCTTCTCCCGGCACCACTGGAAGCGGTCCTGGTGAGCATCATCTTGGGGATGTAGAAATAGTCTAATTTACAAAAAGGGGGGATTAAAATAATCAGGGAGGCTCCTCCATCCCTCCCCAGCAATAAAACTGAAACAGCGAATTGCCCCAGTTTCCCAGGGGGCTGCAAGATGCAGCCCTTTGTGCTGCAGGCCAAGTGCTGGGGCAAGCACTGCGTCGCAGAGCTGAGCATCCGTTCCTCTTGTTCCTCTTGACAGATGAGATCAGCAGCATTTTTCTCCCTTCTCCTCCTGCCTCAGCATCTTTTGAATGTCCCTTTTTACCCTTGGAGCCTGTCTGGAAGATGCTTTGGGGAGCTGTTCGCGGAGAAACACTCCAGTGCATCTACCCCTGCCCACCCTGCCCCCCGGGATGTCCCCTTGCACGGCTTCGGCTTGGGGAGGCACGTGAAGAACTGTGGAGCGCGGCAGTGGCTCCGTGTGTGCACCTGCTGTCCTCCCATTGAATTAGAGCAGCTGCTTTTCCTCCCGCCGGGAAAAGCATGGATGCATTGGTGGCGTTCAGAGGCCCATTGGTGCAAAGACCAGGAAGGTTTTCTCTGCATCTTTGCAGCTTGCTTCACCTGCGCTACTTTGCTCTTAAATAAACGCGATGCCTGCTGGTAACCTTCCTGCTGGAGAAATTGGGTCTCCTGGATGAGAAGGAGATGCTCTGCGGGACAGGGAGGGATGTGTGCCCTCTGCAGAGCAGGGAATAAACCTCTCCTTGTGCCTGGCCCAGACATCTCAGAGCTTCAGCGGAAGTCCAATGAACTTGCCATCAGAAATCACCCAATGAGCTGCTTAATTAACTGCTTTTTTCCAGAAAAAGCAGAATTAACTGCTCTTTTTTCTCAGCCTGAGCCATTTTTCTCCCCCAGTGTCTTCCCCTTCTTCTGACTCTTCTGGTCTCTCCTCTCCTTCTCTTTCTCTGCTCCACTTCCTTCTACCTTCCTCTGTTGTTCTTCCTCTAATTCTCGTCTGTTTTCTCTCTTCTCTTTGCTGGCCTCTCTCCTTCTCTCTCTCATGCCATCCAAGTATACTACAGTCCTCCCCGCTGCCACCCTCACCCATCCCCATCCTTTCCCATTCCTCCTCTTCTGCTCCTTGGCTTGTTTTTTCCTTTTCCCTTTGCTCTTTCTGGGTTTTCTCACTGTGACCCAGGTCACATCCCTGTTCTTTCTCACTTGGATTCCGGCTGCTCTTCCACTGGGCAGGGAGCATGGTGGAGGCCAAGCCTCTCCTTGTGTGCTCTGGCATGACTGCAGCTTTGCTCAAGACCTTGTGTTCTGCTGAGCCCTTTCTGCAGGAGCTTGAGGTCCTGAGGACCGTGTAGGAACTGGGCTGGCAGTGACTGCAGCACTGAGGACTTGTCCACCCACGCCCAAAAGCACCATCATGGTGGGCATGAAGCTTGGGGACCTGCAGAGACTTCCCTGGCTGCATGCCCGGAACCTCTTCTCCAGAGGTTGAGTGGCTGATCTGTGTTCTCCCCAGGTGCCTGCTGCTATGATTCTGCCCTAAAAAAAACCCCCAACTGGGAGAAGCAGCACTTTTATTTCTGTTTCTCTGCCTGACTCAGGCTTCCTCCACGCAGCAAGCAGAACTTGCAGGGCAGTGAGGACACCCTCCGTGCTCCTGGCACGGAAACCCATCATGGATGTCGTGCCCACCTACCTTGAGTGCGCCTGGGGACAATGGGGACCTCCGTCCATACGGAGGTGGCACGTACGTGTTTGGGGCGAGGAGGGCATTGTGTTTATTATCGCTTTATCTTCACACACTTGCCTTGACTCTGAAAGCATCAGAGAACTGAAATTTGGAGGCTCAGCTCTCTCTGTAGCTGCTTCACCTTTTTAAAAAAAGCTGACGGAAAAAGATGCTGCCCCGCCTTCCTGCCTGCACTTGCAAAAGCCTCCGAGATCTCTAGAGATTGTCTCAGCCAGTTCCTTAATCAGCCCTGGCGGCATTTCTTCACCTCTTTGCAAACTCGTGTAACTGCTCCAAGGCTATTTCACAGCTTTTTTCCTGGTTCCTTGTTAAAAATGCTATCCTGGGACTGAGCCCCACTAACCTTGGGCGTAAGGCAGGATGCAAAAGCAGCACTACGAACGTCCCAGCTTTCTCCACCTCACAGGTTAATGACTGTTTCTTGGTGAAGCAATGGGCCAAACTTCTCCTTTTCCTTCCTCTTTTTTTAAGGCAGTTAAGCAAATGCAGAGCCTTTCGCCACCTTTGTTAGTATTAAATAATTTTGTACTTTAGCTTTCTGATTTTGCCTCTGCAATTTAGTGATCCTGTCATTCTGCTCATGTCCTTTGTGTTTTTCCTTTCCTTGTGGCGTTCTTTTTGACCAGTGGGATGCTGAAGAACAACTCTGCAGCCGGATTTGCCTCCTCTGAAGCTTCCCCTCTTCCCTCTGCAAAGGATACTGGCTTCCAGGGCTTTTAACACAAGTCTCAGGTGTCCTGCTCAGCTCTTCTTGGAGTCACAAGCAGTTCATCTTAGTTGAAATCAGCTTTTTTTAAACACTTTTCTCCTTAAAATAACAACATTGGTAATTTCATGCTGTTGGAACATGAGAAAGGCTGTGCTGTGCCAGCCCAAGGGCCACCCAGCCTGGCTATATAAAATCCTGTAGGTTGGAAAAGACTCTTAAGATCATTGAGTCCAACTCTTAACCTCGGACTACCAAGTTCACCACTAAACCATGTCCCTAAGCACCACGGGCTAGTGACTCAACTCCCTGGGCAGCTTTTTCCAATGCCTGACAACCCTTTCGGTGAAGAAGTTGTTCCTAATATCCAGCCTAAACCTCCCCTGGTGCAAATTGAGGCCATTTCCTCTCATTCTATCGCTGGTTACTTGGGAGAAGGGACCAACACCACCTCACCACAACCCCCTTTCAGGTAGTTGTAGAGAGCGATGAGGGCTCCCCTCAGCCTCCTCTTCTCCAGACTGAACACCCCCAGTTCCCTCAGCTGCTCCTCATCAGACTTGTGCTCCAGACCCCTCACCAGCTCCGTTGCCCTTCTCTGGACACGCTCCAGCAACTCAGTGTCCTTCTTGCAGTGAGGGGCCCAACACTGAACACAGGATTCGAGGTGCGGCCTCACCAGTGCCAAGTACAGGGGCACGATCCCTGCCCTGCTCCTGCTGGCCACACTAGTGGTGATACAGGCCAGGATGCTGTTGGCTGCCTTGGCCACCTGAGCACATTGCTGGCTCATATTCAGCCGGCTGTCAACCAAAAGGTGGCCTGCTGATCCCTTGTTGGAATTTTGCCCCACCCCAGCCTCTCTGGCTGCCCCAGTGCCATGTCAGGAGGGTGCAGGATGACCACCCTTGCATCCCACCCAAGTGCAAGCGACAGGTGTCCTTGCCACGAGGATAGGGTGGGAGCTGTGGCTGAGCAGTGTCTGCTCTAAGCCTAATCCCATGGACCTTCAGGCATGTAGGTTGGAAACAGCCCTCAAGGAGTGATGGGCAGTGAGATGTTCTGGAGAGAACACCTGTTCTCTCTCAGAAGAGATGTTCTGGAAGCGTCTGTTACTTCCTTTTTGCAGCCAGGAGGAGACCTGGCACATCTCCTTCAAACCCCAGTTCCCCCTCCAGCTCCTTCAGGAGCTGCTGCTGAGGTTTTGGCTGTCTTTCATACCTGCCCATTTAACTTAGGCCTTCCCTCTCCAAGCTGGGGCATCCCTGGGGATCTTCCTCCACCTGCTTTTCCTCCTCCTTCATGGTTGCAGGTTGCTGGCGAGAATGTCCTGCAGTTTGGTGGAGCCTGGTTCTGCTCTGCATGCCTGGGCAGCGTCCCCCAGCAACCTTGATGCCTCTATGAGCCTCCCCAGTTCACCACTTTGACCCTCACATCCCACCCCCTTTTCCACTGGTTATTCCCCTCAAATATTTGGGATTTTGCTCAATGCTTCCCTTTCTGTAGCCCTTGCCTGTGTCTTCCTGGCCATGAGTGACTTGAGCTCTGCTCCCAGGACACCAGGATCTCCACCATAACTGCTTTGGGGATGTCTCCCACAGGTAGCTGCTCTGAAACTGGACTGAGTGGGGAAACCAAAAAGTCTCCGGGGCTTGGGTACTATTCCGGCTGGACCATCAGTAGTACAGAACTGGAAACACCGAGGGCAAAAAAATAACCCTTTTTTTTTTTCTTTTTTTTTTTTTTTCCACCCAAATTACAGGAAAGCTCTACATGTATGAGGACACCTGTCCACTCCCGGTATGAAGCAGATCCATGTAGATCACCGCAGCAGTACTCGCATTGCACCTCTGTGAAGCAAACGATGCCTTTCCATCCTTGCTCCCTGTGTTTTGAGCAAGTGAACCAGAGCAAGGTCAACCCACGTCACGGCAGGAGACTGCTCCGGAGAAAATCCAGAAAATTGCTCCAGGACTTTTCCAGTGCCAAGGGGAGCTTCTCATGGCCACCCCACCCAGCACCAAGGGGACACCAAGTGCTTCCTGGACCATGGTGGCCATGTGGTGCATAGTGACATCGCTGAAACATGGAGCAGGTTGCTAGAAGAGCCCGTTGGTGGCCACAGACCATGAAAGGAGTTGCTGAGGCTTGGCAGTGCTTGGGGCTGTGGAAAGGCAAGGGGAAAACTGGCTGAAAGAGCCCTGTCCTCACCACGAGAGATGGATTCTTCCAGGGGAACGTAAAGCACAGTGGTGCAGCCATTTGGGGGTAAATAGGTGGCTTTAGTCACCAAGATTGCGCTTCTGTACGAGCTAACGCCTAGTTTTTGGTGATGATGACCCTGACAAGGGTACAACAAGCTGCTCATCTCTCCCTTCTCCCTGATTTGCCCTCTCCCTCGGGGGAGCATCCACCCCTGCGTTGGCAGCACCGGCATCCCTGCAGCTCTGCTTTTGTTGCGGTAGTTTGATCTCGGTGTAAATGATGTCGGAGGAGGTGGGTTTTGTGCCCTTCTTTTCAAACTTCAGTTTGGCATAGGTCAGGTCCTCAGTCCCTGTCACCAGGGCTGCCTGCAGGGGAGAGAGCAATGAGTAGAGCCCTGACTTTCCTTTCTCCATCTCCCCCACTAATATTTTTCCACTGGCACAACTATTTGCACTGCCCAAGCATTATCCAACTTGCCATCAGAGATGCCACCTATTCAGAAGTTCATAAGCCCCTATTTAATAGGAATTAATAAGTGTTTAGGACCACATTTTCAGAAAGCGAAGCTGATTTTACTCTGGAAACCTTTAAATAGCTATTCAACAGCCAGTGGTTTTTTTTTGCAGGGAGAAGGAAACAATAGATGCAACAATCCCTGGCTTACCGTCCTGAGCTGATTCCCCTCTGCCACTTGCCTGTTTGTGAGCTCTCCTGAAGAAGGAAACGTAGTTTAAATAGTAGTTAAAATCATAATGATCATTATGTTAAATGAAGAAAAACCTCCGCGTTGGTCCTGCATTTGTTTGCAGGAGAGGATGGGGCTCTGTGGCTGGCTGGCTCTGAAGATGGCCAAGGGGCAGGACGGGTTGGCAAGGATTTAAAAGCCCTTGGAGGAGCCGGAGAAGAGCTCTGAGCTGAACGCTTCTGGAAATGTGGTGATGTGCGAGACCTGTTTCACTTGCACCACAGCTTGTGCCGTAACCAGGCTCTCACCAGGCAACTAGCCAGAGGGAAGGGAGGGGGTGAACCTTCTCCCCATCCCGGGACAGCTTATCCAGGAGGACACACTCGTGCAGGGAACACCGAGTGAGCAGGAGCAGTAGGATATCGAAGATGGACATCTACCCAAGCCTGCACTTGTCCCGACCAGCAGGTGAGGAGGAGATGGAGGCTCGGCGTGACCTCAGCCTTACCTTTTCTGTTCCTTCTGTACCGCCACAGCAGAAGGGCAATTATTGGCATGTAAAGAAGTGTCCCGACCGCTAAGCCAAAGATGATACACAGGGAGAAGTTGAGTCCTGCACACACAACCATCACAGAGGCGCTGGTGAGCTGCCATCTCACCGTGCAGGGACGCATGCTGCCATTGCCTCTTTCAGGGGGGACATTTCTTTTCCAAACTTGCACTTCCAGACCCCAGACAACCCGCAGCCCTCATAGCCCCAGGGTGCCAACAAAATCCTGCGGGGAACAGCCTCCAAAAACTCATCCGAACTCAGCCATGGGGGTGGTCGGAGCATCAGAGCCCCTTCTCAGTGTCACAGCCTCTGATCCACTGGTGCCTACCCCAGTTTGCCAGCGGCTCCCACCCACTCACGGGAAAACAGCAGGATGTGTTTCCCCCCTTGTTGCTCCTCTTTCTCCCTGAGGACCCCTCCTGCCCCCCACCCATGCTGCCACGTGACTGTGGGGACTCACCTGCCCACGTCTCCTTCTTGGTGATGTTGGTCTGAGGTCCCCCAGGGGCACAGCCTGGAAGACAGAAACACAAGTGAGAGACTGCCCAGAGGCAGAGGACACCCTGCTCCCCGCTCTGCTTTGGGGCAGGGACCTGGACCCCGTGGCCCCGGCTGTCCTGCTCCTGCCACCGCAGCTCCAGCCATCTCAGCATTCGGCTGACATGCCCCAGCCAGAGGACGTGGCAGGTCCTATTTCAAGGACCCGATGGGCAAGGACCTCCCTGGTGGGATGCATCTGCCAAATGGGCCGGCCCCTCCGGTGCCCCGGATGCTTTCGGGGGATGCCCGGGGGGAGCATTCATCATAGCATCCTTCTCTGCCCGCTTGTCCCATGAAAGCAGAAGCAGTGACACTTACTGGGAATCATCCCTTGCGTGCCGTTTCCAATGTCTGTCACGTTTGTTCTTGTGATGAACACCCTGCACCTACAGATTCCCGTGTTGGCTGCATGCATGCCAGGACAGGTGAGATTGGTACAGTTTTCTCCCAGAGCCGTGGTGTTGGTTTGACTCCCCACCTCCAGACCTGCAGGTTTGTACCACTTCACATGTACTCTGAGGTTCTCTGACCAAATCTTGAACTCCATGGTGATGTTGGGCTCTTCTGGCTGGCTGGCTCTCCCTGGAGGAAACAAAAATATAAGTGATACCTGTGGGGAAAAATGGTCAGCCCTAGAGAAGCAAAGAAAATGTAGTAGATCCCCCCCAGCCTCTCTGGCTTCATCCCATCCCCTAATGCTTGCTCTGGAGTCCTTCAGAATTGCTCCTGAAGCTCTGAGCTGAAGTCACTTCACACCTTCTGATCAGAGTCTTCCCTCTCCCCTCACCCTTCCTCAGTCCTTTCTCTCCGCTCCCGTGGGTGTTGGTGGATTTGTATCTCTTACCATGCTTGTTCCATTCGGAATGTCTGTTCTTGGACATGTTCCTCATATTTTGCATCCTGCATGTGCAAGTTTCTGCATGTGCTCTGTTCACACTAGTGAAGTCAAGCTGGGCAGAACCCTTTTTCATCTCCATGCCACCTTCATTCTGCTCTTCTCCATTGTTTTGGGTGGTATTAAATGCCTTCACCTCCCCAGTGGCGCTGCTTGAGCCTGTTGGGAGGAGGCACTGCAAGACGAGATCTAACCCGACTGACATGCTGATTGTGGATGAAAT
>NW_010561739.1:0-402 GCF_000687285.1 Phaethon lepturus | reverse complement strand
GCCGCCCCCTGCCGATAAAAAAAAAAACCCACCATGGCGGGCTGGGGTTGTGTTAAGGAATATCTGCATGCTTCACATGAAGCTGACTCCCGTTGCAGTCATCAGGCTTATAAGCATCTCTGTTTCCTTCCCCCCACAGCAGTTTTCTCTCCCTGCTGCTGAAGGTGATGCTGGTTCAAAGCCCCAGAGCCTGAAATTGGGTCCCTGTGGGCAAAGCCCACAGCCTGGGGACAGGCAATTGCAGGGGGGACCCCTCTGCAAGGCACACGGCAAGGTGCGGGTGCAGAAGTGGGGGTTAAATGCTGGAAGAGGAGAGGACAATGCATCAGCAGCCACATCCCAAACCTCCTGCAGGTGTACGCAAAGATCGGAGCCCTGCCGAGAAGGACCTGGGGGTCCTGG
>NW_010561738.1:2292-8201 GCF_000687285.1 Phaethon lepturus | reverse complement strand
AGTCGAGGCTGTGGGGGGTGCCCTGGGGCCCTTGGCGGAGGGTTGGGGGCTCTTAGGCCCTCGAAAGGGCCCTGGGAGGATGTTAGATGCTCTGTGTGGGCCCTGGAGGGGCCCCGAGACCCTGAGAGGGGTGTTGGGTACCCAGGGTGGGATCTGGAGGACCCCGAGGCCCTGAGGGAGCCCTGAGGAAGTGTTGGGCACTCTGGAAGGTGCTCAGTGGGCTCCAAAGCCAGACTGGGGCTCGTTGGATGCCCTGCAGGTACTCAGGGCTTTTTGGTGGGTACTTGGGGCCCAGTGGGAGCTCGGTGGGTGTCAGGTTGGGGTTTGGGGGTTACATGGGGCCAGTGGGTGCCCAGTGAGGACTCAGTGGGTGCTTCTGGGGTGTCTTGTTCTCTTGCTTATCCTGTGGGTGCTGGGTCTCAGGGGGTGCAGGTGCACAGGATGATTGCCCTGTGAGTTTCAGCCTCAATCTGTGCCCCTCAAGCTGCTGCGAGGTGCTCCTGTGTCAGACCCTGGTCAGGCTTTGAGCTTCTCATCCCTCGTTTCTCCTTGCTGGCTCTGCAAATTTTCCTCTGCCTTGCCTGAGCCATGGCCCTGGCCCGTCCGCTCTGGCAGCATCAGGAAGCTGCCTGGCTCCCCATGCTCTGGGAAGAGTCGCCAGCCCGGGCTGAGCCTCCCAAGGGTCAACAGGAGGCCCTTGGACTGTCCCAGGGGTCTTGCGCTGGGCTGAGACAGGAGCTGGCAGGGGGGACGCTGCCTTCCTGGTGTCCAGCTAAGCGCTGAGCTCAGCTTGGACATCTGTCCAGTGTCTGCTCCACGTTTCTGTGCTGCTGGAAAAGGCCGAGGGCGCTTGGGGGCAGCGGCACTTCTGGGGATGGATGTTCCTCACTGCGCAACTCTCCTCTTTGCTCCCCTGAGCAGACAAGGACCCTCTGGCTCACAAGAAGGTCTCGAGTTTGACCATAAACTTTGGGCCCCAGCACCCAGCTGCCCACGGGGTCTTGCGGCTGGTCATGGAGCTGAGCGGGGAGACGGTGAAGAAGTGTGACCCCCACATTGGCCTCCTGCACCGAGGCACCGAGAAGCTCATTGAATACAAGACGTACCTCCAGGTAAGGTGCAGTGGGCTCCCAGTGCTTCCCAATCCCAGGGGCTGGTGTCTGTCCACAGGGAGAGCAAGGGGTGTCCTTTTGGGGTGAGGGGCTGTTGGTGTCCATCCGTCTGCAGCTGTCTGATCAGGTGCGTCATCAGCCTCCTTGGCACGGTGGGAGGGGATATATTTCCTGTCAGGTTTTGCAGCAGTGTTTGTAAACAGATTGTGCTGATTTATGATCCCAATCGGGTTTAACCTTTGCGCTGGCGGGAGAAATGGAGCTTGAAATAGCTCAGGGCTGGGTGAGGGGCTGTTGGTGTCCATCCGTCTGCAGCTGTCTGATCAGGTGCGTCATCAGCCTCCTTGGCACGGTGGGAGGGGATATATTTCCTGTCAGGTTTTGCAGCAGTGTTTGTAAACAGATTGTGCTGATTTATGATCCCAATCGGGTTTAACCTTTGCGCTGGCGGGAGAAATGGAGCTTGAAATAGCTCAGGGCTGGGGGGGAGCGCCGCCTTGGCTGGCTGCTGCAGCTTGGGGCAGTGCCATGATGGCTGTGCTGAGCTCCGTGGTAGCAACAGTTCTCAGGTGGCGTGTGCCAAGGGTGCAGGATTTGGGCCCTTGCAGTGTCTGTGAGCTGGAAAACTCACAGAGGGATGTTGTCTGTCTTCCTTCCCGCCTTATTCCAAGGAAGGGCCATCCGTGTGTCTGCACCAGCCCGGGGCCAGAGCTTCTGGGCTGTGTTCATGGCTGCTGTCATGCTCGATGCTCCCTGAGCCGGGAGGATGCTGTGCCTGGGGGCTGCGTCCTGGTGCTCCCCAGCTGTGGTGAAACCTCTGAGTGCTCCCGGCAGTCCTCGGGTGCTGGCAGCTGCTGCTCAAGGTCTTTCCTTTTGGCAGGCGCTGCCATACTTTGACCGTCTCGACTACGTCTCCATGATGTGCAATGAGCAGGCCTATTCCTTGGCTGTGGAAAAGCTGCTCAACATCCGCCCGCCTCTGCGGGCTCAGTGGATCCGAGGTGAGGGTGGCCCCACGCATCCCTGTACCGTTTCTGTGGGGCTCCAGCTCCCATGCTGGAGGCGGGGACCCCTGCCTGCCCCGCTGAAGCTCGTAGCTCTTGGCTTTCTGGGGACTCAGCCCCTGTTCCCTCTCCCCAGAGGGGCACAAAGCCAGAGGTGCTCACCCCACTGTGCCCCCTCTGCCCGCAGTCCTCTTCGCAGAGATAACCCGGCTGCTCAACCACATCATGGCTGTGACCACGCATGCGCTGGATATCGGGGCCATGACCCCCTTCTTCTGGATGTTTGAGGAGAGGGAGAAGGTAAAGGGCTGCGCAGCTGTACCGTCAGCTCAGAGGGGATTGTGGGGGGGTAGATTTGGAGTTCGGTGCTGCCCATGGGGCTGTTCTGTGCTGGGGTGCAGTGGGATCTCCTCTGTCCCTGCAGATGTTTGAGTTCTATGAGCGGGTCTCAGGGGCGCGGATGCATGCTGCCTACATACGCCCCGGCGGGGTACACCAGGTAAGGGTGGCCGTGCCGTGCCCCGGATCCCTCCCCGGTTGCGTGGGCATGTGCAGGGTGTCCCTGTGTCCCTGCGTGGGTGATGGCCCCTCCGGGGCCACTGGCCGAGCATGGGCTGACCTCCCTCTCCTGCTGCGCAGGACCTGCCCCTGGGGCTGATGGACGACATCTATGAGTTCGTGAAGAATTTCTCCATGCGGATAGACGAGGTGGAGGAGGTGAGGTGGGATGGGAGCCGGGCTTCTGCTCAAATCCTGGGCGAGAGGGACAGTCCCCACTTCCCAGCACCCTGAGGGCTAGGGTTTCATGATGCCTGTCCCCTGGGCACAGCCAGCGCAGGGTTATTCCTCCTGTGGCAGCGGTGACAAGGTGACATGGGTCAGGAAAGGGGGTGTGCAGTCGGGGAGAGACAGCCAGTGCAGGGAATGGGTGACTGATGCCCTGCTACCTGCAGATGCTCACGAACAACCGCATCTGGAAGAACCGCACAGTCGACATCGGGGTGATAACGGCAGAGGAGGCTCTCAACTACGGGTTCAGGTGGGCCTGGTGGCTGCCAGGGATGTTTCAGCAGGCTCAGCCCTGACTGCAGGACTCCTCAGGGCTGATTGGAGCCGAGTTTGGGAATGATGACACCAGTGACACTCAGGGCAGTGCTACCCGGTGGCTGTGGCACGGCAGGAGCTGTGGTGCCTTCTCCTACTTTACCCGCCTGATGTCCCCAGCCCGTCCTGTGGCCACTGCTCAGTGCTGTGGGGTGTGTGCAGGTGGAGAAGGCATGGCCGCGTTCCCCTGCGTCGGGATCTGCTTTGGGGTGCAGGGAGGGCCCGGAGCTGGTGTGGGGCTGGGGGCCCCACTTCGGGCGGGCTGCTCACCTGCTTCCCTCTGCCCAGCGGGGTGATGCTCCGGGGCTCGGGGATCCACTGGGATCTGCGCAAGACCCAGCCCTATGACGTCTATGACCAGGTGGAGTTCGACGTCCCCATCGGCTCCCGGGGCGACTGCTATGACAGGTACATCGCGCCACGGCTCTGCCGCGTGCTGGTGGCTGTGGGAGGCCTCGCCGGGGTCGCACCTCCTCTGTGGGCCTGTGGTGAGGCTGTGGCTTCCCCAACGGGGTGCTCACCATGCAGGGCGCAGGTCCTGAGCGGTGTGGGGGTCCCACAGGTACCTGTGCCGCGTGGAAGAGATGCGACAGTCTCTCCGTATCATCCTCCAGTGCCTCAACAAGATGCCTGAGGGGGAGATCAAAGTAGACGATGCCAAAATCTCCCCTCCGAAGCGGGCAGAGATGAAGGTAAACGTGCTTCCTTCTCCCACCGGGCCTTGTCACTGGCTGCGTGTTAGCACTGGCAGGCAGGAATTGCGTTTTGGCGTGTCAGACGCTTGTGCTGAGGATTTTGCTGGTGTTGCCTGCCGCCGCATCCATCCCCTGGCTTGGCTGGGGACTGCCTGGCATCCTGTGTGCCGCCCCTGCCAGGTCTGGCAGCGCGTGGGCAGGGAGGACGGCTTTGTGCCTGCGGTAGGTTCGCTGCCTGATGAAGCCGCTCCTGAGCCCTGCGGCCGCCCGGCCCTGTGATGTGGGAGGGGATCTCCCTTCCCAGCTCTGCCAGGTCTGGCCCAGCTTCGCCAAAAAAGCTGCTCTGGTAAAGGCAGGGCCTGGCAGAGCAGAGGATGGCAGACGTGGCAGCTGCCCTGCCTCCTCATCC
This sequence comes from Phaethon lepturus, assembly GCF_000687285.1. Taxonomy (NCBI): domain Eukaryota; kingdom Metazoa; phylum Chordata; class Aves; order Phaethontiformes; family Phaethontidae; genus Phaethon; species Phaethon lepturus. The sequence goes on along the minus strand of NW_010561738.1, from coordinate 3,877 downwards.
CACGTGCTCGTTATGGCAGTGGCCGTGTGAACACGGCCACCACCCTGGTTCCCACGCATGGCTTCCTGTCACCAGCCGCCGAGGCACACGCAAGAGACGGGCAGTGTTTTCTGCCCGTGCCTGGCCGCACGCCCTTGGTAATGGTGCCCTGCTCTCTCCACAGACCTCCATGGAGTCGCTGATCCATCACTTCAAGCTCTACACAGAGGGCTACCAGGTGCCCCCCGGAGCCACCTACACAGCCATCGAGGCCCCCAAGGTGCCACTTCTGACGGTGTTACGGGGGCGGTGGGCTCTGGCATGGTGAAGGGTGTCCTGGCTGCCCGGCGTCACTCCTGGGGACATTGCGGTGCTCTTGTCACCGGCTGAGTGGGCCGTCCTGCCCCCAGGGCTGTGCTCTCACACCAGGGTTGGACACTGCAGCTGGAAGACAGAGCCTCAGCCCCATGACAGTGTCACCACATCACCAGCCCTGTCCCCGTGTCCTTGCAGGGTGAATTCGGTGTCTACCTTGTCTCGGATGGCAGCAGCCGCCCCTATCGCTGCAAGATCAAGGCGCCTGGATTGGTCTGTGGGCCACGCCCTGCGTGTCCCCCAGGCTCCCTCTGCGGCCCCAACTCGGCTCTCGTGCCTCTGCGGCTAGAGCCAGTTTCCTTTCTCTGCTGATAACTGACCACTTCCCCCTTCCCCCTCCCTGCCGGGCCGTGCTGGGGGGCAGTGCCCCCTCCCCTGCCTGCCCCCAGCCGTGGGGTTGGAGCGGGCCCTGCTGCCGTGGGCCACGCCCTGCGTGTCCCCCAGGCTCCCTCTGCGGCCCCAACTCGGCTCTCGTGCCTCTGCGGCTAGAGCCAGTTTCCTTTCTCTGCTGATAACTGACCACTTCCCCCTTCCCCCTCCCTGCCGGGCCGTGCTGGGGGGCAGTGCCCCCTCCCCTGCCTGCCCCCAGCCGTGGGGTTGGAGCGGGCCCTGCTGCCAGCGCAGCACCCGCTCCGGAAATGGAGAGCTGAGCCGGGCCCTGCTCAGCCGCTCTGTCGTGCGAAGCCGGGAGGCAGAGCCGTCCCCCTCCCGCCTCAGCAGGCCTGGGGCCAGGGTGGTGGGTGCCTGGGGGACTCCAGAGGGGAGGCTGATGGGGGTCCCTATGCTCTGCTTCAGGCTGGTCTGGATCGGATGTCGCAGCGCAGCACCCGCTCCGGAAATGGAGAGCTGAGCCGGGCCCTGCTCAGCCGCTCTGTCGTGCGAAGCCGGGAGGCAGAGCCGTCCCCCTCCCGCCTCAGCAGGCCTGGGGCCAGGGTGGTGGGTGCCTGGGGGACTCCAGAGGGGAGGCTGATGGGGGTCCCTATGCTCTGCTTCAGGCTGGTCTGGATCGGATGTCGCAGGTCCACATGCTGGCGGATGTCGTGGCCATCATCGGTATGTTCCCTCCTTGGGCTGGGGACTCCCAGGGCTGTTGGGGGGCTCCTTCCCCATGCAGGGGGGCTGATCGTGCCCTGACCCCTCTCTCCCTCTCCCAGGCACGCAAGACATCGTCTTTGGGGAAGTGGATCGATGAGGCAGTGGCCCCCGCCCGGCCCGCCGCGCCCATCTCCTC
>NW_010561738.1:861-2063 GCF_000687285.1 Phaethon lepturus | reverse complement strand
CTGGGGGGGAGCCCGGAGGGACCCCCAGCCTTTCGCCTCCACCCCGCCGGGCTGGTGGGTGCTCCTGCAGCTCCCCTGGGTGAGGTGGGATACCACAAGGGCCAGGGCAGGCCGGGCACGGGGAGGACGTGTGACGCTTGGGGACAGCTCGCCTGGCCCTTGAGCAACCTTCCCCACCGCCCTTTGCGGGAAGAGGGGCGGCTGTGCTTGGTGGGTCCCCGGCCACGCCGTGGAAGGGGAGGAGGGGGCGCGGGGAGCCGGGGGGGAGGAAGGCGCTGGCTCTGCGGTTGCTGACTCTGGCACGATAGCCACAACCCGCTGGACCCTGCTCGGGGCCGTGCGGAGGGATCGGCACCTGCCTGCTGCTTTCTGCCGCCCTGCTGCTGCTGTGGACCCCGGCGGCAGGTGGGGACAGGGATGGGGGTCTCATGGGGATGGGGAGCAGCTGGGTGGGTGCATGGCTGTCGGGCTGGCTGCTTCGACCCCGTCCTCGCACCTTTGGGACAAGCCAGGAGCCAACAAGCCAGGACTCGTTGAAGCCCCTCTGGAGTGCTCATTTCATGGAGAGGCACCCCAGTGTGAGTGCTGGTGGGCTCTGGGATTCTCCAACGCTGTCCAAGGGGACGTCAGTGTCACCTGCGACACCTGGGACCCTCCACCATCGCCCCGGCTTGTGGAAAGGGGTGACGCTTGGAGGCAGCAGAGCCAAACTCTCGGCAGCCAGGATGGGTGCAGGATCCGTCCCGGGGCAATGCTGGCCTGGGGACCCCCTCCCACCCCCCTCCCTCCCTAGAGGCGCTCATGGAGCCGGAGCTCTGCTACATCCTGGATGCCATCCTCTTCCTCTACGGCATCGTCCTCACTGTCCTCTATTGCCGCCTCAAGGTGAGTGCCAGGATTTGACCTGCGGCTCAGGGACCCAACTAAATCCCTGGTGGGCCCTGTTTTTTTGAGGGGACCCCCAGGGAGGCCACAGTGGCTGCCCAAGGGCTTCCCCACCCATGCTGGGGCTTTTTCCTCTCCTTATTTCTTTTATCTTTCTTTTGGGCAACCCCCTGGCCCCCCTGCAGTTCCTGGCTCACCGAGCGTCACAGCAGGGAGCTGGCAAGGAGGTAACGGTGCTGTCGGCAAAGGGCAGCCGGGACTGGGGAGATTTGGGGCTGGGGGACCCAGGGGGGGGTGGCCCCCCCCCCCGCAGGGCG
>NW_010561738.1:552-797 GCF_000687285.1 Phaethon lepturus | reverse complement strand
GGGTATATCTGCGGGTGGCTTGCCGGGGGGGTGCTTCCCCCCCCCCAGCCAGTGCCCATCCCAGACGATGCTGCAGCTGTGGAAGGGGAAAGTGAAGGGGAATTGAGTGGGGCTCTGGTGGTCCCGGACTGGGTGAGAGAAATCCAGGAAACCTCATGGCTTCTCCCCACTTCCCCAGGGAGGGAGGGGTGCAGGGGTCTGTGTGTCCCTGCCCTGCCCTGCCCCAGCTCTTTCTTTCTCTTTCT
>NW_010561738.1:0-220 GCF_000687285.1 Phaethon lepturus | reverse complement strand
GTCAGCCTGTAACCCCCTCTCCTGTGCAGGGGCTCAGCGGGGACGGCCAGGAGATGTATGAGACCCTCCAGATCAAAGACTCCTGACCCCTTCCTGCTGCCGTGCCGCAGCTGCCCCTCGTCCCAACGTCCATCCTCAGCAGCCGGGACCTCCCGTGGCCCCCCCGGCCCCCCCTCCCGGGACTGTGATGAAGAACTAGAGCTTTTTCCCCCTGGGAATG
>NW_010561737.1:1026-2404 GCF_000687285.1 Phaethon lepturus | reverse complement strand
ACAAAATACAGAACCCTTTAAGATCTTCCCTCCTAACTTTAGGAAATGGTCAGTGGCGTACAGCAAATGTATTACCACAGTGGGAAGAACTTAATGAAAAGGATAGTGAACTAATTATAAATGCATTAGACGCAGCTCAGAATAATGTTTAGACCTGAGTTGTATCCAAGCTCATATGGATACAGACAATAGCAGCTGCAACCATCAGAGAAGGTGAGGACGGAATCCTACCAAAAGAAATCCGAAAGGTGATTTGGAATAATGCAACGGAATTTGAAAGGAGATTCCAATCGTGGTGGCATTTGGTTAATTTTACCTTGGACCTTACTAACAACACAGCCACAGCTTTTGTACTAGCAATATATAAAGCTTTAGTATATAATATATACCCGATTGTTGCACTAGGATTGAATTACCATGGAACTGTACTTTATCCCCTAGAACATAGGGTATGGGCTATGAAAAATAGGAATAAGCGGCAAACTATCGATGTCGAGGCCTGTGTCGTACGAGACCAGCGAGAATTTATTTGTGAAGGAAACACCATTAAAGGGCAAGATATCTGTCTTGACACTGAACAAAATGTTTGTCACTTTGAGGTGCATCCCAATGAGACCATAAGAACCATCATAATTTACAGGGGTATGGGAGGTGTGTGTTTGAGAACTCAGTGTGATTTTGTACAAGCAGATGATCAAATGGTGGATACGCAAGCAACCATTCAAATATTTGTATTTGTAATTTTGTTAATCTTACAGGATGTGATTTTAACTATACGACTCCTGGTACTATTTATCAATTGCTACAATTTAATTATGAGTTGATTCAGGATATACAGCCCACCTCTATTGGAATGAATCTCACTCTAATAAGAAAACTACTGCATCATGAAAATTTAAAAAGGTTGTTAAAACAAGTCCAAGAAGGTGGACGAAAGACTTTACCATCCATCATGATGCAGAGGAAATACACCAAATAGTGGAACGAGTGAAGTCAGATGGAGAACACAATTGGTGGAATGTGTTTAGGGGTTATTCCCCGTCATCTACTAAAACCTTAAACATAATGACCCACCCGATATTGGTATTACTAATAGTTACGACAACATTAACAATAGTAAATCTTATCCTTTGGTGTAAACTAAAGGAACTTATTGGACAAATATGGGCCCTAAAAATAATGATGAAACATAACGAACCACTTTTTAAAGCAAAAGAATTTGCTTAGGGGAAAGAAAAGGGGGGAATTGATATAGAGACATAACTATCTGCTTTGAAACACTTATATATCGATATTTGTCAAGGACTGACTTGCTAAACAAAGGAAGTGATAACAGGAACTACAATGATAGTCTTATCACAGAACTGGCTAGCACTCG
>NW_010561737.1:0-456 GCF_000687285.1 Phaethon lepturus | reverse complement strand
ATGGCCTGTTTACTGATGGATTCTGTCATCTGTTAGGAAATCATCGGAAGTGGAAAGCTGCTGTGTGGAGTCCCACACGACAAGTCGTTGAGGCTACTGAAGAAGAAGGTGAGACGAGTCAGTTTGCAGAAGTGAAAGCCATCCAGCTAGCCCTAGAGAATGCTGAACAAGAAAGGTGGTCAGTGCTCTATCTCTATACTGACTCCTGGATGGTGGCTAATGTCCTATGGGGGTGGCTACAGCAGTGGAAGAAGACCAATTGGCAGCGCAGGGGTAAACCCATCTGAGCTGCTGCATTGTGGCAGGACATTGCTCCCTGGGTAGAAAACATGACTCTATAGGTATGTCATGTAGATAGATGCTCATATGCCCAAAAGCCATGTCACTGAAGAACATAGAAACATACCCGGTAAATCATGCAACTTCCCAAAACACCATCTTAGGCCTTGAAAGGCA
>NW_010561736.1:692-1203 GCF_000687285.1 Phaethon lepturus | reverse complement strand
GTCTCTGGAATTGCCAGGGTGACAGCATACTATTTCCAAATACTTTACTAGTTTTTCATGATTCTGCACTTGTTCAGGGGTGAAGTTCCAAAACACTGGAGGTGCCCACTGTCCTAGGTACTTGCCCATGCTACCCCACACACCCTGCCACTCCTAACTATCCAGCCTTGAGGTAGATATCTGGGGGTATTCTTAAATAGTTGTTTAACTTTAAACAAGACCTGAAACACATTCAGGATTAGGAGCAACAGGAACATGCCGGTTTGAACATCCCAACAAGTATATTCAAAATTCTCAAGAGCTTTTGTAACTAACCTGGAGGAGAAGGGGAAGGTGAAGGAAGGTGTCTCTCCCATAAAGCTGCTCTCTGAGGAGAAAAGGTAAACAGTATAATTCTTAATAGTTTCCAAGAGATGGGTCACAAGGCATGGAGGTGACAGCAACGCTGAGTACAGATACCAGATTAATGTTACAATCAGCCATTTTATCATATCATGAGCAGCTGTTACAG
>NW_010561736.1:0-270 GCF_000687285.1 Phaethon lepturus | reverse complement strand
GGTGGTTTGAGCCATTCGCTCACTCCCCCCTCCCCAGTGGGATGGGGGAGAGAATCAGGGGAAAAAAGTAAAATTTGTGGATTGAGATAAAGATGGTTTCATAGGACAGAAAAGGAAAGGAAAAAAATAAAAATAATGATAAAAGGATATACAAAACAAGCGATGCACAATGCAATTGCTTACCAGCTGCTGACCGATGCCCAGCCCCTTCCCAAGCAGCGGCCCTCCCCAGCCAACCCTCCCCAGTTTATATACTGAGCATGATGTCAC
>NW_010561735.1:1571-12782 GCF_000687285.1 Phaethon lepturus | reverse complement strand
CTAGCTGGCCTTTAAAGGCCCCTTCCAGCCCAAGCCGTGCTACGAGTCTATGATCCTCGGAGGCCATTTTCTCCTTTTTGGCCCGGAAAAGTCGCCGAGGGAACCATGCTTTCTTCCTCCCCTTCCTTTCTTTTTATATACCAAAACCAAACCACTCTCCTCCTCCTTCAGCACTTCACAGGGACCAAAGGTTGAGAATTAAAGCAAAATTAGGATTTTTATATACCAAAGGATTAAAAGGATCTATTTGCTTTAGGATTAAAAGGATATAAGGATCCTCTTCATAAAACGATCCTCCTTTTAAGATTAAAGGATATAAGGATTTATTTGTTTTAGGATTAAAGCAAAATTAGGATATTTATATATCAAACCACCCTCCTCCTCCCTCAGCTGCTTCATACAGAGCAAAGGTTGAGCATCAAAGCAAAATTGGGAAGCAGCAGCTTTTTCCCTCTCCCAAAGACACTTTGTAACTGCTTGCGCTGGGTGTGCACGCTGTGCAGTGGTCTGGCCCACAGCTCCCAAGCGGGAGCAGTGCCTTCTGCCGGCACCTGGCACATACCTCCATTCTCATTAGGACTTTCCCTCTTGCTGCTTCTCATGTTGGCTGGAGTCACCAAGCCACAAAGTTGCAGCAAGAACCTTCTACTACAACTGAAGTTCCTCCCTGGTGCTTCTGGAGTAGGCATTTCCTTTCTCCACAGGGTTAGTGGGATGACCAAAGGCTATTTGAAAACGAAAGTGGTTGATCTGTGAGGTCCCATGGAAAAAAGTTACCTCCTGTTGTTACCTCCTGAAGCCTATGTTGTACCTAAGGTAGCCTTTGAAATCTTCAGGACCTCTGTGGGTTTCAAGGCGCTTGGTGTGGTCAGAGGCTCAAAATAAAAATGGCTGCCTCTGTGGTGTGTGGAGACCTCAGATGGTTCATCTCAGACTGGTGGTCCCCTGCTGCTCCCAGTCGCTGCTGAAGGATCATCATCTCAGTTCAGGTTGCATAACGTTGACAACAGGAACAGCTGTCATCCCCTTTCTTGTCCTTGATCGATAGTGTCCCAATCTCAGCGTTCAATGGCATAAATTATTTATCTGTAATTGGATTGGATGCCTCCTTGGTCCCAGTGAATCAATTAATGAGTATTTGCCATCAGAGTTCTTGGTGCCCTCCAGAGAGACTTGTCTCAGCAGCACCAGTGGAAACTGGTGCTAGAAAGGTTGGGAGGAGCAGTAAGGAAATCTCTTGGGGGTTCTTTCTTTGGAGGACAGGTTTAGTTGCAATGGCTGTCATGCATCTGATCTGGAAGAGGAGTTGCATAAAACCTTTTTTCTCTTTGCAAGACCTTTCCCTGAAAAGCAAAGCTCCTTGAGATCCATGTGACACACGGAGAAGTCTTAAGTCAGCATTGTCCACTCTGCATCTCCATCACTTTCCTCTTCTGCCTGTAAACAGTTATCCACCCCTGCTATTATAACCTCAAGCTGCTTTTCAAGGGCAGTAGCCATCTGTCCTATAACTCTTTTAACATGCTTGGGGTTGATGATCGTTGCAAGGATACCCTCACGCTGATACACTGTTGGGTAGCAGTGATCCACTGCATGCCAGCAGCTGCCCTTGATAACGAAGGATCTTTGAGAAGTTAAATGCTCTCAATTTTAAGCTCTGACAATATTTAGGCATGTGTTAACTGTTTAAAGAAGCAAACCACTAGAGAAAGTCTCATTTGTCAGGAGCAGTTCCTCTAAATTTCATCATAACTGAATTAAGGCATCCCAGAATGGAGCAAGTTCAAGCGAAGACAGGAGCACTGATGGATGGCTCGCACTAGCTGCTAAAATGGTCCTTTGAAAGCTCCTTGAGCTGAGGTTCTGCAGATCAGCGTCAGTGACTCCTGAGTAGAAGCAGGGCAGCTTGAAGAAGGCTGAACTGGATTTCTGAACTATTGTGCAGAGCCACACATCAACACAATGCCTGACAGTAATGCTCCTCATCCCCCAAATCATCCATATGCTGCATGAAATCAAATCATGGGCTGCCACAGATTGTGATGACTGGAGAGACTCAGATATCACCTTCAGAAGTGCAGCACAGCTTCTGGAACTGCATACTTAAGATAGAAGGAAATCCACCACTATTGCAGTTCCAGGAGATCTTCACAGTTCAGAGCCTTTTCTGCATTTTTAGCAACAAGTCCATGAAATACCCTTGCAGCCCTACTGTCCCTGATTCCCTGTACTCTGGAGAACTTAAGTTGCTTATAAAAATCAAAGCAGTGGTTCTAAGGAATTGCTTAATGCTGCTGCAACTGCTAAACACGAGAATCCACAAATATACTGCACTGAGGTCTTCCTCCAGGCTATAAATATGGAGGGTCATGGAGATCAGGTACTAACCAGGTCAGACAGGGAACCAAGTCAGCAAGTCACTCCTAAAGTTATCCACAAGTTTCACTCATCTATTAGAGGAAACTGAGAAAATTGAGGCTCTTTTGGGGCAGCCAGGGCAGAGCAGGTCTCAGGGCAAGGCAGTATAAATGACAGAAAGTTCCTACACCAGCCTGGGTTTGTTATGAATCAAAGTATTTTAGTATGAATGTGTTGAGATTGGCCAGCTTGGGAATATTTTAGAATTCCAAAATATAGGAAATGTGACCTTTGTCCTACATCGTGGCAAGTGCAGTAGTGACATGCATTAAACTTGACATGCCACGCAAGGAGCTGTGCCCACGATAGCAAGAGACTATTTGGAATAGGCAAGAAAAAAGGAGGAGACTCACGCAAGATCACAAGGTTGGGCAGATCTGGGACCTGCTGATCTCAGTGACCGATGTCCTCACTGACTCGAGGCAAGTGGCTGCATGGCATCAGCACCGAGCAACACCCAGGAGAGCAAAGACATTATTCTCCCTGTGGGGAAGTGTTTTCTCTGTCCCATCACACAGCTTTTTAGCACCCACACCAGCCTTCTCCACGCTGATTTTCAGCAGATGTTGTGCTAATGAATAACAATGTAATCTCAGTGCCTTAATATAGTGCTGGGGTGCGATAAGTCAGAAATTGCTGTCATCATCAGCGTGAGGACGATCTGGTCATTGTTCAGAACTGTCCTCCTCTGATGATTACATGAAGGGGAATGTATTTTCTTCCATCTACTCCCACTCTGCTTCCAAATTTAAAACTATTCAGGCATTAGATACTTCTATTTTTCTAAGGGCTTAATAAGAGGCCAGGATGCAGATGTTCTGATAAGGCCATGACAAATTGCAAGTGGAGAAGCCATATTAAACTTGACCTATTACAGGATGCCAAACTCAGCTCTGTCTGTAGAAGCGTAGTGACGGTCAGAAAAGGGGCCCCAGTAGTTCTCCTAAACCAGCTGCTACCACCACGCGCCGTATACTGGTGAGGGCAGAGTAGGTGGTTTACAGCCCAAGCAAATATTGCAACTCAAAGCTGAAAGCCAGAGATCAAATACAGGACTTGAGGAGGGAGAAGACGGGCGAGGGGATGGCGTGGTTGCTACATTGGCTTCTGGTGATATAACCAAACTTAGATCATCAGAGGCTGAAGACTGAACTCCATCGTGCCTTTAAAGGGTCTAATGAACATGCCCACACGGCCCATGCTTGGGAGGGGAATCGTGGGCCACGAGGGGAACTGAAATGGGAGAGCAAAGGGCAGTCCAGCTGTGGGGAGGGGAGAAGTGAAGAGGTGTAAGGGGAAGCTCTTTTCTAGGAGAGAAGATAAGGGATGGGAAGGCAGCCTGGGAGCACCAACACTTGCAGCAGCGCTGCCTTGGAAGAGGAGCAGAGAACTCAGGGGCAGAGAAGGAGAGAGGGCAGGGGTGAAGTGCCACGTGTGAAATCATTCAAGCAAGTAAAAGGAAACATCATGACATGAGCCTTTGCACCCCTGGAGAAGGAGTGAATATAGGCAGCCAAGCCAGGAAGCTGGATCTACCAGGCATTTCAATTCTGACATCTAGAGAAACGTGTAGGTCAGAAGGGATCTCTGGATGACTCTAGTCCAATGCCTGGCATCTTGCCCTGCCAGCTTCCGACTGTGGTGAAAAACCTTTTTCCTAATTGCTAACTTTAGTTTCCCATGTTCCAGCCTGTCTCTTACCTCTTTGTCCTATTGCCATACACCTTGGAGAAAGGTTTGGCTCCATCTTTTCTATATCCTCCCACCACACAGTTGTAGACAGCAATAACATCTCCCCTCAGCTTTCTTCCCCTCAAGGCTGAAGAAACCCAGCGCCCAGCCTCTCCTGTACATCACATGCACTGGATTCCCCCCGCACCATCTTGGTTGTCCCCACTGGGCTTGCTCCAACATGACAATGTTTTTCTTGTCCTAGACAGCCCCAAACTGGATGCTATACTCCAGTTCAGCCCCTTCTGTTTAGGGAATAGTCACTGCCCCCAAACTACGGGCTACGCTCTTGCTCATCTCTGCAACAAGGACTCTCTGCCAGCTCCTTCTCAGCTTGTTGTTCGCCAGGACCCCTTTTCTGCAAAGCTGCCTAGGAAAGCTGGCCCCGGCCTGTGCTGTTACAGGGCTTGGTCCCTCCCAGAGACAAAACTTAAGGTTCGCCTTTGTTGAACTTCTCGAGGTTGCTGTGAGCCCATGCCGCCAGCCTGTGGAGACCTCTCAAAAAGGGCAGCTTCATCCTCCAGCGTATTGACCATTTCCCTCCAGCCTGGTGTCGAGAGGAACAAAAACCAGTTAGCACTGACATAGTGACCAGCTACTGGCTGACAGCCTGGACCAGGATGGCCAGAAACCTGTACTGAGATGCTCTGGAAGTGGAGAGAAACTTGGACAAAACTAGTGTCTGCAAGACTCTCACCCTCTGTCACAGGCTGGGGTCTCTTCCCATGCAGTGAGACTGTTTGAAACACCAGTAAAACTGGGAGGAAAAAAAAAAAAATAAATAAAATCAGGAACCGTTTTGGTTGTGTCCATATGAAACACTGTCCTTATTTTGCAACATTTTGCTGTTTGGGGTGAAGTCCCCTAATGAAGGGGAACCAATTCCCTGGCAGCTGAGCTGCTCTGGCTCAAGACTGAGCCTGGGACTCGGCCTGACGCAGAGCGATGGCAGGTGGGAGCTGAACCTCTGAATTCCCCCAAGGGAAAAAATGCTTTCATTCCTTCAAGGCCAAAAATCCCAACTACTGAAGAAGGTTCGGGGCTTATTTCTATTTTTTTCTATTAAAAAGTTATTTCTATTAAAAAGATCTCTCCAGAAAATAAGGAGAAGGCGCATAATCCAAGGAGCACACTAGCTCTGCTTCTTTTTGGATAGCAGCCCACAGCACTGGGTCCTCGAGACTGCCGCAGAGGCCTGGAAACATCTGCACCCTCCCCTCCTGCATCTGTGCCAGAGCCTGGCCAAAACCCACGGCCAACTTCCACCAAGGTGTAACTGGCATCAGTCTTCTATTTTTCTTTAATAAAAGCTCCTTCACACAGCATTTCCTGGCGGAGGCTGTACCTCCTGATAGCATGCAGCCCAACACTGACCCAGTCAGCGGAGACTGGTTCATATTTGCCAGAAGTCACCAGCTTCACCTTCGAAAAAAATTGAGAAACCATAAAAACATGTACACAGCCACTAAAGCCCCATCTCATCCTACCAGAGCGCCTCAGGAGGCGGCATACCCACCTGCAAGTAGCTCCAGGGCACATCCCTCCTCTTCCGCGCCTTCGTCCGTACGAGAACCGATTCGCGCATCGCCACACGAAGCCCTCAGCCCAAATTGGTTCTCCTTCCGAACTCCAGAACCGTGACTGCTATTCTGAAAACCAGCTACTGAAACCTCAGCGGCCGGGCTTGCTGCCACACTGCCAGCTTTGCCAGCGGCCGTTGTGCACTGGCGAAGGCAGGATGACCGAGAAGCCAGCAAGCACAGCTTAGAAATGCCTCTATTATCCAGGGACAACAGAAAAGTGGAGATTCATCGAAGTTATACAATCCTGGGGACTGGGGAAATGTTAGCTGTGCTCCTTTTCTTCCGGACTCTGCTGGACAGCTAAATCCCGTCCTAAGCTTATGAAATATCACCTGCTCTTTATTTATATATCTGATGTATTTGCTGACGGCCAGAACCGACATCTCTGTGGCTCCCTCTTTCTAACCCGGTCTTTGGATCTGAAAGCCGCCCTGATAGAGCAGATGAAAACACAATGGTAACTCAATCTAGCTTGCTCGGTGTAAAATGTAATAAAAAGGGGGCCCAGAGCCCAAGCCCCAGGCTGTAAATTTTCTGCCCGCACAGTGCCTGTCATCCTGCTCGGCCGTTTCTCCCGTATCTCTTCCCTGCTCTGCCTGGTCCCACCACTGGCACTCATGAGCTGTCGCTTTGCCTTTCTCATTTCTGCATTTCAAAGGAGCTGATCCAATGGGCTTTAATTCAGTAGATACTTTGGCAAGGGCAAGATGGCTGGGGGGAAAGGGGGAAGGATAGACTTTGCTTTTGCTAAAGCCCAGGTGACTGAAGGACCGTTCTCCGTATCTGTCTGATACGGAGACCAGACTGTGCCGTGCTCCGTGTGGACAGCTGGAGGGAAGAGCCTGGCAGCATTCAGCCCTGGCTTGTGTGCAGCATGGAAGACACCACCATAAGAAGCTCATTAGTCCAACTTAACTAATGGCTTCTTTACATACTGGGGAATAAAAAACCATATGTATTACATACTATCCAGACTTCTCAGTCTCGCCTCCGTGTCTGCTTTCAACCAGCTTGTAAATAAATGGACATGAGTAACAAAGCTTTACCTGTCCCCGGCTCCAGGTCATCCATGCTCTTACTTCACTATCCATTTTCATCCCCCTCGTCTAGCAGCGAATCAATACCACATCAGTTCACACCTTGTCCTGACCGTACGGTGTCATCAGAAATAGCGGGTGGCCAGCAGGGAGGAAGCACGGGCTGGTGGCTGGCGTGCTCCCTTAGGGTGCGGGGTATCACGGCTCAATTCCCTGGGCTGCCACCAACGACTGCTGTGACCTCCCGCAGGCTGGGAGGGCCAGCCCTGCTCCGGCAGCTGTGTTGGCATTCGTGGTGCAGCACCCCAGCTCCCTGGCCCGGGGCTCCGTGCCACCCCACCAGCTGACATGGGAGAAAAAGGCTCATAGGTGGGCTCAGCAGATGGGAATAGAGGCTGCAGCTCCAGACGGGAGAAAAATCTCCCAAAAGGAATTCTGCAGCAAAGAATTCCATCTCCAACTGGAGGGGAAAAAAAAAAAATCCTATGGAAACTCCCACACTTTCTACCAAGGAGAGATTTTGGTTTTTTGTTTGAAGTTTTCCTGGCAGATCAACACAAGGGAAGGGGGATGACACCGCTCAGTTTTGTCACCTAAGTCATACAGCAGAAGAGTTAAGGGCTGGGGGGACCCCGGATAGATAGTGGGGGGAGAGAGATACTCCATTTCACGGCTCCACTGCAAGCAGCCCTTGCTCAGCTCTCTGACACCCCCCTCACATCCTTGTGCTGCCTGAAATCCCACAGACAGAACATCCCAGCCAGACCCCACCCGGGCAGCCACAGGGACCCCATCCTGCATCCCCGGGAGTCGGGGGAGGCAGACCCAACGCCAGCCTTGCAGAGAAGGGGGAGACCTCTCCTTCCCCTCCGTCCCCCCAAGCCGGGGCTGGCTGCAGAGCTCGCACCCTGCAAGCAGGCAGCCCCGGCTCCTGCGTGGCGTTACCCCAAATCCTGCAGGTCTCCTTTGCCCATCGGGGGCTGCAAACGGCGCTCAGAGCCGGCAGCGAGCCCCGGCTGGGCACCAACAGCGAGGAAAGGGAGAAAACACAGCCCTGCTCCTACCCCGTCCCTTTATAAGATCCCTTCACCCCAGCTGAGCTTCTCCTGCAGCGGTGGCGGAGATCCAGGGCTGCGATGCACTGCACCTGCCCGCAGCGCGCGGGAGCCGTTATCTGTGCCCAGGCACAGCTGTAATTAGGGAGGGAGCTGGGAGACTGGCCGTCCCAAATCACATCGTCTCTATTGCTTTGTATTAAAACATCCCATGATGCGTGCTGCAATAAATAGGCAGACAAATAGCCGTTTTAAAATGCGATCCTGGCAAGCTGTTTTGAAAAGAAATTATCTGAACGGAGCGTTAGCTAGAATTACCCCCGTTACTCACTCCTGCCTCCCTCGCTGGAAAAGCCCTGAGCCAGCACCTCCTGATTTATGGTGCCCAAGGCACAGATCGGAGTCATTAGGGGAGCTGGTTTTAAAACTCCACATTTATAGAGACACAGATGTCAAAGTGGGTTCAGCCCCAAATTTGACCGCCAGCACCAGGAAAATGATATTAACTGGGTACAACACATCTTCCAGAGTCTAAATATCTGTTACCACCTGGAGAACCTTATATATCTGTATATATCTGCACCAGGCTGTGCGTGAAGTGGGATAAAGAGGCAACCGGCCCCGCGCTGGCAAGGGCAACGTTCCTGCACCGGCATCGCCTGCTGGTACGGGAAGATCTTCGGTCCCTATGAATAAATACCTGTGCTGGCTTCCACAAGCCTCCCCTGCCCCGAGACGTTAGCACAGCTCCGACTTGCTAAAGGTGATGCTGCGTGACCCACTGAAGAGCTGGTAGAACAGGAGTTTGACTTGACCTCTGCAACTTGTTGTTTCTCAGCCAAATCCTTCGAGCCTGAATTAATTCATTTAAATGAGGAGTATTTCCGAAATGTTCACAACTCTACGTTTAATAAAGTTGACTGGCGCTTTTGTAGCCAAGAACTGAATGTCACTGGTTCAAAAACAGGATATACAAAATATAAAAGATCAAGGTATTTTCCTCACCGTCTTCCTTTGTCTTTCCACCACACAGAACCACTTCTCTAGAATAAAAACGTTGCCCTGCTGCGCTGCTGAAGAGTGCGTATTCTCACAGGGTATCGGTCTTCGGGCTTTTCATTTCATGGCATGAAGTTTTATTTAAAAAACGCCTTTGGAGTTTTCAGTTGGCCATATGACTTCACATTGTTCAGAAAACATGAAGTTTTACTGAGCCATGTTATCGTGTTCCTGTTAGTATAGACTTTTATGACCATCCTGTGTAGGAAGCTGAAGCTGTGGCTGGCCTGGAGCTCCTCTCCCTTCATCCCTCCAGGGTGCAGTGGTTCGTCTCACCCCAAGTTGTCCAGCTCTTCCCAGGTAGATTCCCATGCCCGTACACATGGGTATTGGGAAAATAATATCCTCCAAAAATGTTCTTGAAGTTTCTCAGCACACCCTTTTTCCTCTCTTTTCCTGCTGCCCAGCAGCGCTGTGAGCAGGCAGGGGCTTTCAGCATCACCTATTTCAGCTCAAAACTGCATCTGCTCCAAATTTTTTTTTTTTTTTTACTAGAAATGAAGAAAACAAACCCCCTCCTTTCTTTTAAAACGCCTCACACTAAAATCTCACTGAGCGGTGAAACCCTGGGCTGCGATGCTCGCCGCGCTGAGCGCGTGGTCCCCCCCCCTCCCCGTGAGGGCGGCTGCCGGCTGGGACAAGGATAATATTTGGGACTCCCTCCATCCCACTCGGCCATTTCCATCTCGCAAAGAGCGGGCAAGTGGGTGCAAAGCACGACGGGCTGCGCTGCGCCGGCGTGCCTCTGGAAGCCCATTACTGTTTTATGGAGGTCACCCTCACCTAATTATGCCACTGTTCCTCCCAGCCCCAGCCTGACCCTGCCTGATCCTGAAACGGATTAACATGTCTTGGTCACTTGAGCGTGTGGTGTGTGTCTGCTCCGGGAGGGCAGCGGCTGAAGGTCTGGCTGTATCTCAATGTTATTTTGACCTCGGCCGTTTTTTTCCGTGGCGAGTCCTTCGCAGACCTGTTGAATGGGGCTTTCATTTCGCTGACCCCGGGGGTCATCTGTTTTCGGAGCATGAAATATGGCTGCCGGGGGACAGGAGGGGAACTTCACTGAGGAGCCTTAACAGGCCAATGAGCCGTGACTAATGATGATTGTGGTTTGTCTTTCGAGGGCATAATTTATTGGGCTGCTGACCACTTAGTGCACCGGCGGGGGAATTAACTCCTTCGGGTGCGGCGCCGGGCGTGGGCTCACGGGACTCTGCCCCGGGGGGGGGTTCGTCTGCTCCTTGCTGATCCTTCTCCCCTTTCGCAGGCGGACCGAGCATTTCTCCCCGCATCCTTCCCCTCCTGCGATGCTTCCTGGCTTTTTTCGTGACCTTTTTACCCCACGTCGCCCAAAAAATTGGTTCTTGCAGCTTTTCTCTGAGCGTATCTTCTATTGCCACGTCCTCCGCGATGCCCCAACCGTTTCTTGCAGCCAGAAAAGGGGCCCCGAAGCACGGTGACCCTTGTGGCCGGGGGCCGGTAGGGCTACCGATTTTTTTCACGAGCCTCGGTTGCCCCAACAAAGGAGCTGGCGTGTCAAACACCGCTCTTACATCTTCATCACGGGGCTCCCTCAAGGCCTGCAGCTTTCTCCCGGGAGGAAAGCCCGAGCCTGACGGCACGTTCCCGGCAGCATCACCATCCGTCTCTGTCAGCCCGCGGACAGACGGGGGTGGGTGGAAAGGCCTGCGGGGGTGGGTTTTTTTTGGATGCCCCCTGCCGGCGGCGGTGCAGGCAGCCTGCAGGAGCATGGCGGCAGCAGCTCCGGCAAGGTGCGCAAAAGTAGGGTCAGCACTGGGATCCAAGCACTGATTCCACCTTTCCCTTTTGTTTTTAACTTGGCATCCAACTTTTGGAGGGGTTAATCGCAAAAAGTTGGATTTGCCGCGGTCGCTAGCAGGGGGAGAGGCTGACACTGCAAGGAGCTCCTTGGAAATAAATCGTTTCATGCACATCGGCGTGAGGGGACGTGCGTCTTCTCCAGTATTCTAAAAGCTGGATGATAGGAAAAAAAAAATCAGAGGTTGTAGGAGTGTCCTGCAGCCTTTAAGTTACTTTAAAGGCTAAATTCTGCCATTGCTGCATTGCCCACTGAGGCCAGCTGCCCTGGGTGCAACTAAGGGGCTCGCTTACTTTGCAAGCGCCTCAGTTTCCCCACCCCGAAATACGGGGCAGGAGGAGGATGTTAACACCAACTTTCCCTATGACGTGTTTGGAGATCAGTGGGGTGAAAAAGATCTGACAGGTGCCGAGAGGGGGATTTGGCGCAGGGAAAGCAGCTCATCTTTCCTCCCGCCGAAGGATGCCGGCATCCCGCGCCTGCCTGGG
>NW_010561735.1:1185-1531 GCF_000687285.1 Phaethon lepturus | reverse complement strand
GAGCCCGTGCGAGCCCCCGGCTATGCCAGCCCTGCCCGGCCCCGGGGTCGGAGGGGGGTCCTGTGTTTTGGGGTGTTCAGTGCAGAGTCACCAGTCGTGGAGCAGTGCAGGGGCAGAGGGGACTGCGCTTCTGGAAATCACAGGTTTGGGGACAGTCCTGAAAGAGCCATTTTCAAGCCAGACATGAATTGCATCAATTGAGTTATCAACCAAGTTGTATTTTAAACACTGATCCCATAAACTGGAATGAGAGCGCTCTCCTTTAGGTTACTCCCCTTAAAAGCACAGAAAAGAGATATCAGAAAACCTGGGGGGAGACTGGAAGAGTTCCCCAAGGGCTTACATG
>NW_010561735.1:478-1120 GCF_000687285.1 Phaethon lepturus | reverse complement strand
TCCCGGAGAACCCCCCTCCCGCCGCAGGCACAGGAGCTATTCCTGCGGCGGCAGCGCCCAGCAGTCAGTCCTTTAGGATGGGGCGACTTCAGCAGGGCCAGGGACCACAGGCCAGAGGCTACAAGGTCTCCCCCAGAGCCGACAGCCCTCCAAGGGGCACGGCCCAGGGTGTCCACAGTGGCTGGCTGGGACACAGCAGGGAGACGGGACGGTAACACGCCCGCAGGTGCCTCTCCGTCCCGCGGCATTATCCTTTCCTACCCTTCAGAGCAAGGTTTGAGAAAGGCTCTGGACATTTGGGACTGGTTTGCTGCTGATTTACAAGCCAAAGGACAAGCCATAAACCTCAGCCCCTTAATTGCAGCGAGAGCACTGGCGCAGCCCGGGTCCGAGCCGCAGTACCCATACAGCCGCGTGCGTTAATACACCGCGCGGTGACCCGGTACTCTGCAGCGTCAGCCACGCTGTAACTCGTTACTAGCAAATCAGAGGAGATGTTCTCGTCTGGAGGTTTCTGGGGAGGCAGAGGAGGGCTGCGGCTCCGCCAGTAACCACGCGATGGAATACTTCGGGGGAAAACGGGGGGCTTAGCGAGTCAAAAGCTGGAGCGAAAGCAGCATGAGCGGCTCCTAACGCGGGCCA
>NW_010561735.1:0-447 GCF_000687285.1 Phaethon lepturus | reverse complement strand
CGCGGGTTTGGGCGGGGGCCTGCTCCAGCCGCTGAAGCTAGCTCTGCAGTTAAACGGGTTTGGGGGAAGGACTCTTGGGAAGATAAGTGTTTTACATTAATGCTTCTGGGAGAAATAAAAAGAAATTGTAGGTAGAGTCTAGGAGCTTCTGTGTGTGCACGCCTCCAGGTTTTCAGACTTTTTTTTTCTTTTAACTGCTTTTCAAAATCTAAAAAAGCACCAGGGTTACTTATTTCTCTGCATATTTCTTGCAGGAAGAATAGATGTCTGGGAAGAAAGGAAGAAAACGCCTCCTCCCCTGCCCCGGCAGCGTGCTGGCACCTCCGGGGCTGCTCTCCCAGCACCGTCCAGCCCCACATTCCGCCTCCCGTTTGATCTCGCCTCACAAGAGACCTTCCTCCCACTGTTATTGTTATCGCTAAATAGCGCCCGGGCAGGAGAGACAAA
>NW_010561734.1:0-1735 GCF_000687285.1 Phaethon lepturus | reverse complement strand
CCCCCTGTAGTCATTGCAAGTGTAATTTTACAGTCGATTGCCACTCTTTTATGGAATTCCCTTTTCAAACAATGATAAATGGATAACACTCCCAAGAATATTAGTAAGAACAATAACATAGTACTAATCAGGGACTTTACCCAGGAACTCAAGTTCCATCCCAATCCTCCAAAAATTTTATCAAACCAATCTTCCTGCATATCTTGTTGTATTCCTTGAGTATCTTTTTCTACTTGTTCTAATAGATCTAAATCATGTTCAACATCCTGGGTAACATTCGGGATATGTATACAACAATGGTCTATCCTATCTCTCAGGTATCTGCAAACTCCATGTTCTTTTAATAGGAGCATATCTAAGGCCATCCTGTTCTGTTAATCTTTCCTCTTGACCTGTCAATTTACACAACCAAGCCCTATTCCTTTAAGTTCACAAGGGACTCAATAAGGACTCTAAGGCCCATCCAAGTTTTACTCCTGTCGAAGGCTCATTCCAATCACCATCATCAATTTGTGATCTTTTTGTCCGTATGAACTTTAAATTTTCAGAATCTCCTCTAAAAGGAGCTTTCTTCCAGGTTGGACATAATGTTGGCATTCCAAAGTAATTTGTTTCACTTTCCCATCCATTGATAAATGGGTGGTCCAAGTTCCATCGGTCATTGCCCAAACTAAATGTCCTGGGCTCTGAACTGTAGATTTCCTACAACTAAATATTGATCCCCTTCTAATTTTGTATACATCAGTCAAATTTAAATCATTCTTAAGTCCTCTACACCAACACCCATATTTCAATACAATTGCTAAGGGAGGGACTTCTTGAACTGCTCTATCAATTGTACTGCAATTCTATATCTTTCTACAATTCCACCAGGGTACTATGTCTTTTTTTCCCTGGATGTGGTTCCCTTCTCATTGACTGATGGGAAAACTGTAAAGACTGTTCTGTTCCAGGTAAAACATCATGAAGCATTGGCTTCATGATAAAATGGTCATAGATCACACTGAATCCCATATAACCTCTGCTCCTTGGTTAGTCTGACTGTTTTTTCCACATTTCCATTCCATGATCATTTCACTAACATTCTTTTTAGTTAATTCTTTATAGTCACATGTTCCTCCTGGTGCTGGATTTTGTAATGTAGCCACCGGTGTGTATTTTTTTGACTCCTTTGTTCCTAACCTATCGCGGTCCTCTTTGCTCAGAGTATATCTTCGCTTTTGTTGGAGTTTTAATTTTTCCCACCATACCTGTTTTGGAACTTGTTCACAACTCATGTTCTCATTATTAAATCCCCTGTTGCTTAGACCTGTTGTCAATATTCCCCATGGAATTGAGTCCCCTACTGCTTTTGGAATTGGAAGACATGCAGTTATTTGAGTTACATTTTGTAAATTTGCAAATTCTTTTATCAATCCTACCATTAAATTTTCTTCTGGAGTTCTCCTTGGAATGTATATTAGCTGCTCTGCTTCACTTCCCATTTTCCCTTCCAATTGATCTACTATCATGCCAAACAATGCTCCCATCATCATCAGTTTCCAGGTCAAAATCCACCTCTCCCATATTTTGCAGTGATAACTCCCCTTTCTAATCATGTTTTAAAGTCAATTTTGCAGTTTCTGAATCCCTATTGATGACTTTCCATGATGGGGCTTTCTTCACTTGGGTATAGTGTATCCACAGTTCCACTCCTCTTACCTCGATTGCAGTATAAGTTGTTAACAATACCTGG
>NW_010561733.1:0-576 GCF_000687285.1 Phaethon lepturus | reverse complement strand
TGTAGCAGCTGGAGGGACAGACCCTGCTGGGCTCAAGGCCATCTTTGGGGCTGATTCCCGTTTAAACACCTGGGGGTCTCCTGGAGATCGCAGCAGCGGCGACAGTGTTTGCTCATGGTTTCCTGTTAAACACACCTGAATGGAGACATTTACTTAGGATTTCACATTATTAACAGCCACAGCAAGAAAAGGTCGGGGAAAGAAAACGCCGATGTTATTTCCCAGAGGAAATGCTCGGTGAGAGGATGCTGCCGGGGTTTCCTCCAGCAGCTCCACAGCAAAGGGAAATTTTCCCCTTTAAAACACCCAGAGAAAGAAGTATCAAAAAAAAATTCTGGAGGGAAACCACCTCAGGATGAGCGGGATGTGGCTGCTGGAGCCACTCTGGAGCCATCACCGGGTACCACTGGCAGCCGGAGCCACGCGTAACCATGCATCGCCGGCCCTCGGGGGCGTTACGTGAGAGAATTAATTAAATTTTACACACAGCTTAGCGCAGGGCTGGGTGTGATCATGTATTATTCATACATTCAATAACACAGCTGATTTATTAATGAAGAGGTCAGACTCCCTGGA
>NW_010561732.1:0-342 GCF_000687285.1 Phaethon lepturus | reverse complement strand
TGGGCTGAATCCACATTGCAGGTTCCTCTCTTCGGCTTTATTTCAGGCTGGATTTTGCACCTTCCCCTGCAGGGCAGAGGCACACTCATGCCTTCCTGCTTCCTTAAATATTTTCCAGGGAAACTTTGTGCCCTGAAATCAAAGCAAATGGCTGCTGAGGGGGTGTAATTGCTGTCTGCTAAATCATCTTTCCCGGCTGATCAGTCCGTAGTGGGAGACTCTGGCCCCGGTACCTCGGCGGGTGCTCGGAGAAGGGCAGCGAAGGGCCGTTGCCCATGTCGGCAGCTCTGCCGGAGGTCCCGGTGCGGCTCGCCAGTGCGTCGCACCCTGCTCGGCTCCATC
>NW_010561731.1:0-12431 GCF_000687285.1 Phaethon lepturus | reverse complement strand
CCCACAGCCCTGCTCGGTCCCTGTGGGGCTCCCCCGGCCCCGCAGCTCGGGTCAGCCCCGGTTGGACACCGAGGGCTCCCCTGCCTTTTGCTCTCAGGGAGGATGGAAGGTGACCTTCTGCGCTGCAGCGGAGGGTTCCTGGGAGCTCCTGAAACGGGGGCCCTGGGACCGAACTGTCCCACTTAGGGTTAACTTGAAAAACCGGGAGATGATGAAAAATAGTGTTGAAGCCTCCTGACTCCGGGAGATGGGGTTTCAGCAGTTGAAGGGCTGGAGAAGCCGGTGAAACCTCACCACAGCGTAGCTTTCTGCAGCACCCAGCGCTCTCCCCACGGTGAAGATGGGGTGAAGGGATTGTTCTCTGATAACTTGGTTTGGTTTTGCCTCTTTTGGGGGGAATTGAAGCAAAAGCGAGCCATAGTCAGGAACAGAGGGTGAGAAGAGGCTCTCAGCTGATGTGGGGCTCTGACCCCTCGTCACAGCTTGCTCTCCAGAGCAGCTTGGGGCTCCCTGGGCAGCTCCCCGTGGGAGGTAGAGCAGCCTCTGGGCTGCTCCGATTTCCACCTGCTGGTCCCAAGCGTCCTTTGTGTGTCCAAATCCCTTCGGAATTGGCTCTCCGTACGGGGAGAGCCAACGATGGCTTAAAGGCAAAATTCACCCCCGAGCAAAGGGCCAGTGCCAGTCTTGTTTCTGAAAGATGGCTGGAAGCGGGACCTGAGTTTTGTACCAGTTACCACTCAGGTTGGTGGGAAAGAGAGAAAATTCATGCAGACAATGAAAAAAGTAAGTAGGAATATTTATCTGATTATTTCCCTGTTTCTTCATTTAGTAAATGTGTTGTGGAGAGGAATGGGAACAAAGTAAGTTCAAGATTTTTGGGGGGAGGGGGGGAGAGAAAAAGAATGGGCAGAATCCTAACCCCAGACCTATTCCCCTCAAGTTTTTAAGGACTTGCTGCTGCAAGGAAGTTTGAGCCATTGCCTATAAAGGCAATAGAAACCCCAACCAGGGACCCCTCCTGGGAGATTCGGATCTCACATCCTCATATACAATCGCGTGACCTATTAATAAAATCCATAGAAACCAGTTCTGTATATACCAAATAACAGCAGATGGCTCCAGCCCAAACCGCGCCGGGTTCCCTCACTCCATAAATGATTTTACTAGGGCCAGTCGTGATCTTGATGTAATTGAATAGGTTTCACTCTTTTCTCTCTCCCTCCCCCTCCCCAGAATATTTGTGCAGCTTACGGAGAGACATCCAGGGGGACCGGGCTGTTGCTGGAAGGAACCTCTGACTCCAGCTTGCCTCATCCATTCGGGAAGCGGCATAAGTCTATCCTAAGCCACCTGGCTTTGGGAAGGAGGTTGCCTTTCTCTGCACCTTCCTTCTAACTCTTACAGCTTTTAATAACATTCTGGTAACTTGGCACATTTGGAATGTTTTGGCTCCTGCCTGTCAGGGATGTATGTAATGGATTCTTGTGCTGCAGATGCCTTTCTGAAATAAATCACATGTGTTTACCTTGGGAACCAGGCACAAGACCCCAGGACTTCATGTTCAAGTATTACAAGGCACTAAGCGACAAGCAGCTCCTTTAAAACCTGGTTTTAATGGGAATTGGTTAGGCAAGTGCCGGTTACTGCTGAAAACCCCTTCCAAACAGCTTCTCTTTTCTGAATGTGTTTGATGCCACAGGAATTCCACTACGGGGGTTTCGGTTCTAGGGTGTTCCTGAACAATATAAGGATCATCATGTATGCAAAGCCTGTTTCCACTGATGTCAACAGCTCTCCGCTGATGGGCGTGCTAAGCGTCTGCTCCCAGATTCTGCCTCCTCGAGTTGCTCTTGAAAATATTTTACGAAGCCTGGCGGAAGAACAGACGGAGGTGTGAGGCTCTGAGCATAGTTTCACGTGTTCTCCTACAAATGTCGGCTGGCAGCCGTCGCCACGTTTCTGGAGAGGAGTGAAAACCTGGTGGACAGTGCACAGTGGAGAGCACTGGTAAAAGCAGTGCGCTGCAGCCAGTGCTGGTAGTGGCTCCATACAGGGAAATAAAATAGATGCAGGGCTATTCTTTGTCCCTGAGGGCAACAGGCATGGCATAACGTGTACCCATACGCCAATCTCTCCCTTCTTTTCCAAAACAGTGTCCAAACTGCCATTAGGAAACATTATTTGGCGAGTGCTGTCCCATGCCGTGCTGGTGTATGTGCCATGGCGAGATGAAAACCATGCCCCACATAAAACGTATAGATGTGTGTTCTGATTCTTCTTAGTTGACTGGTACACATGTTGGGGTGGATATGAAGGACTATATCATCCTGATAATATCTTCAGTGAAAAGTTTGATGACACAAGTGGGTAATAGTGAGCTATAAGAAAAGCTGATGGTTCATCCGCAGACCAAGAACTTTGCAAATCACAGCCCCAGGCTGTTCTATTTATGCTTCTCCTTTAATGGCGTAAGCATTAGTATTTGCAGTGGGGAGAAAAAGGGGAAGATACTTGGCTTTTACCTAACTGCTACTATTTTGGGCTATGTTAGGGTTCCTGCAGGAAGTGAACACAGGTCCCAGAGCACCGACCCAATTCTTCTGTGACTAAGTATGCTCCGTCTAACCTGAAATTCTCCCATGCCTTCTGTTTGATATAATATCCTTTCTTGCTTCCTGTCCTGAACTGCAGCATAAAGCTGTTGTGTGCTGTGAGACGTCTGTCAGGCTTTCTCTCCCATCGAAATGTCTGCATATCGATGGTGGGTGAAATCATTCCTATTCTTAGTTTGCAAACTGTAAAGGAATGATGCCATCTCAGTGTAAAGAAAAGAAACCATTTTCTCAGAAAACGTGCACTGCTTTGCAGCAGAAGGCTGGAGCTGGTAATGGACTTGGGTGGGATTTCAGGACGTAGACACAAGCCTGTGATCCCGAAACCTCTGCATGGCAGCGCCTGGGCTTGGCAGACTTGTGTTGGCTGCAGCTCCTCCTCATCCAAGACTGATCACGGCTCTGCTGCTTGCTGTGGAAAAGCAGGTGGAAAAAGAGGGCTGGAGCTCTGCTGTGTCCCTCTTAGTGATTCTACCCACAGAGAAGCCACGTTTATTTTGCTTAAGTGTTCCCCCATTTCCCACGTGTTCTGACTGCTTATTTGGGGGATACCTGATAGATAAACCTGGTCAGGACCCACAGACCATGCGTGTCCTGAGGGGTTTGTGCTGTTCCCAGGACACACCTGAACATATGCAGCGGTTTGCTGGGACAGACATTTGGGGATGGCACTTCATCTCTACCTCGCTTCCATTTTACAAGAACCACCGTGTAGAGCAGTTGAGAAGAGCAAGAGTCGGGTTCAGATCCCTGTTGCTGAGGGGCCGCATGCTTCCCGGCTACCTTTCACTTCCTCTCGGGTCCGGAGGAGACCACAAAAATGATCAGAAGGACAGAACACCTCTCTTATGAGGACAGGCTGAGAAAGTTGGGGTTGTTCATCCTGGAGAAGAGAAGGATCTGGGGAGACCTTATTGCAGCCTGCCAGGACTTAAATGGAGCTTATAAGAAGGATGGGGACAGACTCTTCAGCAGGGCCTGTTGCCATAGGACAAGGGGTAATGGTTTTAAACTAAAAGAGGGCAGATTTAGACTAGATATAAGGAAGAAATTTTTCACAGTGAGGGTGGTGAAACCCTGTCCCAGGTTGCCCAGAGAGGTGGCAGATGCCCCATCCCTGGAAACATTCAAGGTCAGGTTGGACGGGGCTCTGAGCAACCTGCTCTAGTTGAAGATGTCCCTGCTCACTGCAGGGAGGTTGGACTAGATGGCCTTTAAAGGTCCCTTCCAACCCAAAGATTCTATGATTCTATGAAATGTTCCCTGACTTGATATGACCACACGCTCTGCGGCGCAGATGCCGAGATCTGGTGTATGAAAACCTTCACAATCAGGCAAGAGCAACAAGTAATCTCTCCGGCTCGATGGGTTTTGAAACCTTTCATCTGCCGTGGCAGAAAACTCTCAGAAACAGCTGATAACGCCTCCTGCCCACACAACACATTGACCTTGTGGGTTAGAGCTTGGGTTTATACCCCCTCAGGCTGGGGAGGAAATCCTGGGCTCCTTCCCAGCCCCGCTGTACGGGATATTTCTAGCATCCACTCTGGCGTAAAAGGTAGGTGGCAGCAGCACCAACTGTATTTTAAAAGGAAAGGGTGAGTCCTACACTTGAAGATAAAATGCACAGGCCTCATTCTAAAGGAGAAGTTTCGGAGCATGAAGACCTAAAAGCAGAGGAGCACTCTCCATGCACTGTCACCCATTGACCACTTGGGAATGATGCACCTTCCCATCTTGGAGGGGATAGACAGTTCCTCTGTGAAGGGGTCAGAGCAAAGGGGTGCCCCCAGCCCTCTCTGTGGCAGCGTTTGTGTCCATCCACCCAGCCGTACGCAGCTGATGAGAAAATTTTCAGATCTTGAGAAACAAACGCTGAAGGCTAAGCGTGACACGCAGAGGAAGGTAGCAGCATGCAGAAGCCAGTGGTGTCAATCAGCCGAAAGCCACAGATTTCCACTTGTATTTCAAACGAGCTGGGTGTGACTATGATGAGATTGAGTTGTGTAGATGAATTTTTTTTCCTGGTAGTCATTGCATGCGCTTTCATGGCTAAGTGTGACTTTCTATGCTGTCTTTGTTCAATGATTCTCCTTCTCCTCCCAAACAGAGGAAGAAACATCCCCAAAAAGGACAAAATGAAAGTGAAGAGGATCTGATTTCTGGTTGGGTTGCTAAGCAAATGTCATTGGAGAGATTTATCTGTGATGATTTTTCACGTATGCACGGAGCTTGGAACTTGTGTCCTCCAAACCAGTATTTCCAAGGTGGTGCTATATATTGCATTGGTGAAAGGTGTGGAGCTGAAAGCCCTGGAGCGTTATATTACCTGTCTGCAAACAGACCCACTTCAGACTTTCTCAGGTAAGGTCACAACTATTCCAGAATATTTATGGGCTCATCTGGTGCCTGAATATTGTGGAAAATACCCCCAGAAATACTGTCCTTGTGGCATTTGCTGATGAAACTGCAAGAAAGCCAAAAATCACAGGAGACACCCTGCATTTCCATCCCACCTTCCCAGAAACTTCAGAAAACTCCTGATATTTCCCCGAAAAGAACCAAGATTCTCCACTCTGCAACTGGCCCCTCTCAAGTAAAGTCTAAGGGATAAGAGAAGGACTGAAAGCGCATGGTCCAGACATGGGTTTAGGTATTTGTATCCAGCCTGCCCTGTTCTTTGACTCACTGACTTCAACAGGACTTTGCTCCTTGAGAGTATGACCTTATTTCTCTAATCCCTCTCCTGATTTGAAAGGTAACCGATCTACAAGGGTGTAGACAAAGTCACCCATTATAATCACTGGATTACAGCTGCCATTTCAATCAGTATTTTGCACTCCTTACTGGATTCTTGATGAAGCAGCTCCTACCAGAACTCTTCAACTATATTTGTACTCCTGCAGCTGAAAGTGGATCATGTACGAGCAGCCACTGAGCCCGAGTCTCTTTGTATTTCTTCCCATCCACCCACGTGGAGCTGGATTTTAGCTGACAGAAATCAAGGGAAGTAGAGGCTGATTTACCGCAACTGGGATCTGTCCCATTGGCCGTAAACTTATCTGCACGCATCAAGTGGAAACCTACAGTTTTTCCTTTACATCTGTCACGAGGGGGAAGAAATCATCGAAACAATCAAAACCTGACTGTTTACACATGTTTTGTTTTATAAATGGACTTGTATAGAAAGTTGCAGCACTGTTGCACAGACAGCTCACATAAATCTCTTATCACAAAAGCCATATGTCCTCATTTCCTCATCTGTGGTAACATACAAGCAGTGGCACTTCGATAATTAGGAAGCTGGAGGTAAACCACTCAGCATCCAGCAGTAGGAAAGTGTATATGGGTGAAGGTTACAAAACACAAAACAGAGCAGTTTGGTTTCAAGCAGTGTCACTTGTCCATACAACTTTCCATTGCGCGACTTGTCGTTTGTGTGTTAACAAGTCAGTTCCTCCACGGAGCGGATACTGGAGAAACTGGGAAGGTCTGAGAGGTGCCTGATCCTCCCCATTCGGTTTGCTCTGAGCTGGCAGCCTGCTGCTCACCTTTGCTGGGCATTTATCCTTCCCTTCAAAAGGACTCAAAATCAGACCTCAAAGAGCAGTGAACTGACCTGCTCCCATTTAAGTCCCTTTGCTACGATCTCCAGACACGTGGAGGGGGAAAAGAGCATCCATGGATGGTCCTGCACAAAGCCTTCTCATCGGATGGATGGCACAGTGGGGATCCCCTGTTCCCTGCATGGAGCTAATACAGTTTCACCTGGGGAGAAGGAGCACAGGAGCACTCAGACATTTCCTGGCTTCTCCTTTACCAAAACCTCAGAAAACTGTCATCTGTGGCCCTTGTTCAGCAATGGTAAGCCAAGCCAGTGTCACTCGCTAACTTTTCATTTTACCCAGGTGTTTCCATAAAGCTTCTCCGAGTTGCATAAAAGTTAACGGAGTGCGTACAATTAGCACAGATGCCATTATCACATGTCTGAGTCCTTCCAATCTTTTTTTTTTTTCCCCCAAAAGGGAGACATTTCCTAAATTTCAGATCAGCCAATGGTGGTGAAATGCCCTTTTGCCCAGCTCGGTGTGCTTTGTGTAAGGGGTATTTATTTAATCCATCTGAAACTACATGAGAAAGGAGAGAAATATCCCAGCAGCGAGATAAGATGATTATCTTCCTGGCAAACAATAGGAACGCGGTCAAAATTAAAAATAATTTGATTGCAAATAGGAAGCCTAGTAAAGCAGCAGGACTGGAGGAAACATGACTAATTTTTTTTTTAGCTTGTCTGAACTCACACAGCAGAGCTTTGCAAGAGCCGTAACTTTGAAATATAGATCTGTAGAAAACCCATGGGGGGAGGATGGCAACAATCCAACTGCAATAGTACAATAGGGGCAAGTTAATGCAGCTGGTAGATCCAACCTAAATGGTTAAATAGCAACAGACAAGAGCTATTTTATGTATAATTTAGTGGGGACCACAGTAAATACAATTTGGGGACGAGTGGAGAAAGCAAAGGCTTTTTTCTGAACTCTTTTTTGATTTCCATTCATTTGCCATTCTCCCTGGCAACACGTGGCCAAACCATGATGCCAGTGTTGCCTGCAGGATCAGGACCAATCTCTCTCGACTGAGCCTGCAGGCCAATGCTTCCCATCCCCGGTCAATGTTGGTTTCTCCTGTTTCCAGCAAAGAACCTTACTTTCTGCAGGGGAAGGAGGAGGTGGCTGCAGGACCACAATGACCTGGGGGTTTGTCTCCAACAGAAGATTCTAATAGATGTGAAACCTATACAGGGGCCCTTACAAAGGCACTTCCTTTTGATAATGAGTACCCAGCAAAAGTGTTTATATGATTCCCAGAAATACCGTGTACTAAACTACTGCTTCCTTAAAACAAAACTCAATGTGAACCAACCTCTATCCAGTGGGGATGTGAAGTAGAAGATGCTGTGTAAGACAGCTGTTCCTCAGCATCCATGGCAGGATTTTAACATCTTCCTCTGTCCCAGACAGTGCTTGTATCTGCTGTAGACATGCTGTTGAGCTGGGAAGACACTGAGACTCACCTAGGCTGCAGTTCTTGTTGTCCTTGCATCACAGCCTGCATGTCAGAAATGGCCTAGTGACTATTGATTTAACCCAGTGGACAGGAACATTTGGATCTCTGCTTTTAAACATCTAAGATGACTTGACTGCATCCTACTATAAATGTTATTGTCTAGAATATTCTGTGCTTTTATTAGCATCGTTAGAAGTGGGTCTCTAACATGAAGGCAGTCAACCCTCAAAATGTCCTGTGTGATAGGGAAGTATCCATTTAACAGCAGAAGAAATTCCATTGTAGATAGAGGGTTGAAATGATCCGTTCCAAGAACATAGGGAGAAGCATGGACGAAAACACAAAAAGACATGACGTTCCCAGGTCTAGTTGTGACCACAAAACCAAAATTTCTTTTTTTGCTTTAAAAGGCTTTCGAACTGGCATTTTTACTTAACTGAGGGTTGAGGCAAATCCTTGGTTAGCACCATTGAAGCCACGTTGAATTACATCAGCCAAGGATGTGATTACACTTAACTGATATTAAGCTACTTCACTTGCAGTTACACATGTCTGATCCTTTGCCTGGGTAGATATTTTTTCTAGTATTTTGAGGGCATAATATAAGTCATGTGAGAGTGTGTTGCAAACCCGTACGACAGCCATAAGCAGTAGCTGACACTAGATGCTGAACAGTATTTAAGCCACTTGGCAAACCTCAGACAGGTCCAGTAATTGTAGGTGGATGAGAGCTTGCAGAGGGTCATCAGGTTCCTGATGAGGAAATACTGCTGAAAGGCAGAAGAGGAAATGACTGATTTAATGAATAGTGGTCACAAGCTGAACTACAAAGAGCAACCAGTCTGTATGTTTTCCTACAAGAGCAATCATAGCAGAACCAAGGCCAGATGGTCCCTGCACAGTACCTGATGGCAAGTCTCCTCCAAATCAGAAGGCATGACAAATGACATCAAGGAAAAGTCTCTGAACTGTAAGAAGAGTGGCTGCATTTATGCAGGCAGTGAACTGAACTACGAACTGGTCTTTGTCCTTCTGCTTCCACCACAGAAGAGAGTGCCAGGTCTTTTGCAGTCAAAACATGAAGGCATTGTCTCAGCATTAAAGGCAGGTTGCCACTGTTACCAATGGTTTAAAAAGCTGAAAGATAGATCTAGGCAGAGTATCAGATATGCATGAAAGGAAAGAGGTGTTTCATGCTGGTGGACAGGATTTAGCATGCTACTCAAATCCAAGAAAATGAGATTGGACTTGTCATAGTCAAAGAGACATTAGAGCATATGTTTGGACACAGCAGGACTGGTAACAGAATCACTACAGTCTGTCTCTGAACAGTGCTGCACTATATGTTGATCATGGAGGTTTTATGCTTTTATGAAAACAGCTAATGATGACATGATTCAAGATTTTGTAAAGGGCTCAGAGGGAGACTCAGTAAAACATCAAATAATGATGTCAAACTTTTCATGCATGACAAGCTAAATGCAAAGGCGTCATTCTCACAGAGACTTAAAAGAAGCAAGAGTTGGGAGTTGCTTCCAAAATGAAAGAGGAAATAATTCAGGCCAATTTGTTACTTTAAACACGTGAAACACCATCTGAATGAAGATGGTGGCATACATCATTAATGAAGTCGGGCACAGATGCTTATGAACACAGACATCAACTGTCAAAGACTGAAATCAATGATGCAATGACACAGCAATGCTGGAGGCAAACTGTCCATCAGACGAAAGCTTTATTGTCCTGGCGAAAGGTCATCAAGTGCAAGCCTTTAACATAATCAAAACTTCTCAAAAGAATACACAGCCAATGTGTGATAGTCACCTTCTACCTTACTGGTTTCAGTGCTGCTCAGTGCATGGGTGGACCTGCTGCTGCTGCATCTGCTGTCTTAAACTCTGTTCCTATTCAACAGAAGGCTCTCACTGTTGAGGAAGACTTCTGCCATCTCTTGCCTCAGTGATTCATCACAGTCTGTTTCTGTCTAGGAAAAAAAAAATCTTGGTGTTTATATGTTGTTGTGGAGAGGAGAGGAGAGGAGAGGAGAGGAGAGGAGCTTGGCCCATCTCCAGTTGCTCCATTACAAAACTGGCTGTTTTTCTAACAGATTTGTTTTGCATAACCCCTAAAAGGAGAGCTTACTGCAGGAGTGGTGAGGCGCAATTCTATGGCTCTGTTTTCCAAGATGGGTACAACAGACATTTCTGACTGTAACACTTAACTCCAGGAATAAACAGGAGACAAAAAATGAGTGAAAAAGGACACCCAAAGCAGCAAGGGGGAAGAGTACCACTAAATGATTATTGACTTGGGAGTTGAGGGTCTGTCCAAGACCTGGTATCCCATGAGGTTGTCTCTGAGAAACAAAGAGATCACATGCCACTGTTCACACTGCAAGAAGCAATTGCTAGATACTGTCTAGCCTGGTCCCTGGGTTTCCCCTAGGTCTGGATAGTCCATGGCTATCGAAGTTCACAGAGCTCCTGCCATGTCCCATGAATTAACTAACAACTTCAGGGTTCCAGGAAGGAAGCCATTTCTTGGAAGATACTTAAAAGAATAGAAATGACAGTGGAAAGCTTGCTCTGCTCCATATTGGCATGGAGATTGCTGGTATTGCAGTGCCTGTTGGCAAAGCTTCTCTGCTTCCCAAAGGGAGAATGGAAAGCTGGAACACTGTCTTGGAGTAAATAGACAGGTATTGGTGGAAAAAAACCAAAGCTTTTGTTCTTGACTGTGTTCATTTGAATGGAAAATCCAGGCAAGGAGACTGGAGAGCCCGCAGTTCACAATGCCAGGTCTCTTGTTTTCTAATTTTGGAAGAAAGTACTCCTCGCCGCTGCTTTTCCTGAACACCCCCATTACACGTATTTTCAGAGGATGATTTCACAAGGTCTCACAGAAGCAAGGACTGAGCAGACATACAGAATCTAAGATGGAGAAACAACTGTGTAAGTAAAAAACTATCATCCTTTATTGTCAGGGTAGACTACAGAATAGATTCAATCAGCACTATTTTAGAAAGCACCGGCTTGAGTGTGCAGCAGGGTTTGTATTCTCCTACAAGAACACAAAGGAAATAAAACTGACTTCCAACCATGTGAACACAAAGGGTACAGTGTTGGGTGTAAGGAGGTCTGGGTTCTGGGCCCGAGCAAACTATTCATCCTTTATGGACCTCTGCTTTTCCTGCCTGCTCTTGCTGCCTAGATCGTCGCATTTAACAGCCATGTTGGTGCAGAGTCTGTCATGGTGCTCTTGCCACTGTTGGACACCTTGCATCCTTTATATCTATACAAATAGAAAGGTGGCAGAGACTCACTTGCTTTTAAACACACTTTTGTTTCCTCATTGGCATATCAAGAGTTTCAGATCTTCTCTCTTTTCTTTATGTTGCAGAGCTTTCTCTTTAGTGGAAACCAGCTTTCCTTGCCCATGGGAAATTAACTCTTTTGAGGCAGTAAGGCACCTCTCTCTTGCACGCCCATTGAATAAGACCTCTTTAAGTTGCAATGCAAGTGGGTGGCTGTCTAGCAGCTATGAGTAAGCTACAAGAGGATGTCATTATTGCCAGACTTGGACCAGCTTAATGTCAACCAAGACATTATGGGGGAAACCTGGCTGCAAACAAAACCCAAGCCAACTGCACTGTTTGTCCTTGTCCAAATGAAGGCAGAGGCAAACAGGGTAGATTTAAAAACTGGATTTGTAAAATCCCTCAATTTCTAATACGATAGAGGTGTTTGCTTCTATGGCATATGCATTGCAAGTCGACAACAGTGTTTTCCTTGGGCACGAGCCAAAGTTTTGGCTCTACTTTTCTTTCACCAAACATGAGCCGTTTGGGATGAGTCACTGGTTCTTATAGTGGGCTGCAGTCTGCTGAGCCAGGAAAAGGAGCCCTTGTTGCACAGAGAAGGAATCAGGAGATGATGTGTCATGTGGGTCACACGGGGAATCGGCATCACTTCCCACAGCCAGCCAATGCAGACTGCATGCAGAGGACCTGCAAGCCTGGAGGAGGTAAAAATAAAGCCAGGACTCCCTGAGACGCACTGAGGTTTGGGTACCACATTTAATCTCTGGTGAGCATCTTTTGGCTCCATGAAAAGCTACACTTCAGCAATTCAGGTACTTAAATGAGCTGCAGCAATTCATTTCTGTAAACCTGGATCCCAAATCATCACCAACTCCTTGCTGTAACATGTTAACGCCTTCCCCATCCTCTCCCACCCCAGGAGAACCAGTGGAGTTACACAAGGGGAGCATGTGGCTGGAGACCTCTGCCGGGGAGCCAAGCAGGGTTTTTTTTTTTTGCATTTCCTCCTATTATGAGAGCCGTTGAATTAAAAAAAAGGGATCTTGAGGACAATTCAGTGAGTAAGGGATGTGTGATCACTGGTGTCCGATGTCGACATATGGAAACTGTAGGATGAGGCAAGACCTTTCACTTTGGCTGCTGCTGTCAGTGCTGGGAGTCGAAGACATTACTTACTGCTAATCTACAGCTGACTGTTAGCCAACAGGTGAGCAAGCTATCCACAGAGCTGGTTCACATGCTAGCGGGCAAGGATGCGGCCATATCGCAGCCTCGGCACGTACCGGATAAATACTAATCGATACTAACAGCCAGAGCTGGTGCTCCTTGCAGGGGAGCTGTGCGCGGCAGCACTACAGGGCCGCGCTTCTATGTGAGGTGGCGCCCAGCTGCAGTTATGTGGAAGATAAAGAGATTATCGAGGTTAAAAAAAA
>NW_010561730.1:933-1492 GCF_000687285.1 Phaethon lepturus | reverse complement strand
TTTTAGCCTTAGCTTGGCTGATCTCTCTTATCACTTCTGTTTTCTTTTTTTCCAAGTTCCCTCTAGTACCTTGTCTCTCCCTTTAAAATATGCTCACATTAATAAAACCCCCGTAAAGAGGTTTGCTGGCGATCAGAAAGGACGAACACTTTTTTCCCTCTAAATAGGAGAGGATAAATAATTATGAAGATGCGAGTCTACTTGAAAGATATTATGACTCTTCCACCCTTGTTTTCATCAAGCCAGCCTAGTGCTCAAGCTACGTGTCCTGAGCAAGAAGGAAAGGAGGGAGGGGAGCAACGAAGTGCTTTTTCCTTCGCCTTCTTTCCTGGCTTATCCCCTAGCCGGCCTTTTACTCCTTTCTAAAGTGCGGGCAGGTCTTCAAAATCTCTTTTATCTCTCGAGAAATGTTAACTCTTAGCCTCGACTGTGGTCCTCGCCCGATCTCTCCAGTGCAGGCATCCCTGAAATCCGAGATCAGCCCTTGCTCAGCCGGATCTCTCTCCGTGCCGCTGTCGGGGAAGCAGAGGGGAGAGCCTTTCTAGTTTCTAACAGTTGA
>NW_010561730.1:445-882 GCF_000687285.1 Phaethon lepturus | reverse complement strand
CCCCCCTTTTTTTATTTTACAGCCGGGCGAACCATAGGCCCCTGTGTTGCGCCAAGCGGCCACTCTGCTACCAACTTGCTGCTGAGATCTTGTCTCTCTCACGAGGCTGATCTGCACGGCCAGATCTGCTCTTAATCGCTCCTTCTTTTGGGGGGCGGCAAGCAGGGAAGATTTCTCTTTGCTCTTTATTTCTTGCCCACGGAATCCGGGCTGGTAATTACTGCAAAGAGAGGGAAAATGCAGCTTCCCCAACTCCTGCCTGAGATGCTCTCAGTGCTGTGTGCATGCACAAGGCAGTTTCAGAACCAGAGAGCTGGTGCTGATGCTGCTTTTGCTCGCTTGCAATCACCTCGTCCAAAAGCATCGCCTCGGCTGGGTTTCCCCCCGGATTCTGCTTTTTTTACCCTTTTCGGGGGCGCCAGCTTTTGGGGGAAGAG
>NW_010561730.1:0-383 GCF_000687285.1 Phaethon lepturus | reverse complement strand
AAGTTGCTTAAAATCAGGTTGCAAGTGGGCAGGGGGGAGGGAGGCGCCTTTGGCAAGCGCTTCCATGGTGCATCTCCTGCTAACTGGGGTCTCCCCCAAACCGCGGCAGATCCGTGCGCCTCCCCCTCCTCCTCCCTCCCTATTATTTATGGGGTGATCCCAGTAAATCCCACCCTCCCCACCTCGAAATAAGCCGAGGCTCCCGAATACAGAGCGTTTAATGAATCGCTCCGAAGATTTTTTTTTTATGAATTAATCTCGATCAACTAGGACCCCTTTTTTTTTTTTTTTTTTAAACACGGCTGTGCCCTGGAAGGAAGGGAGAAGGGTGAGGGGCGGAGAACTTTTAGGAAGTTTTATTCTATTTTTATTCTTCCATTAAT
>NW_010561729.1:8697-18841 GCF_000687285.1 Phaethon lepturus | reverse complement strand
GCTGCTCCTGCTCGCTCAGACGTCCCGCTCCGTCCTCGCGGATTAACCTAGGAATTTGCCCGTTATCCCATTAGCAGCTTGAAGGATGTGGGCCAGCCAGGTGTGTTTGTCAGAGCCCCAGGTCTAGTCGTGGCTTTGTGTCAGCGTGGAGAGGCTGTGAGATGTTTTGTTACCCAAATGCTGATGGTCTGGCTGGTCCGTGCTCTGAGCTGGCCTGGAAACATCTCCTGTCGTGCAGGCGTGGATCTGCGATAGCCCTCGTGCAGAGACATCAGCCGAGGGCTGCTTGGAGTGAACGGAGTCTTCTCAGTCACCCAGCTGTTCCGTGGCCCTTAGGGCTGGAAATAACCTTCCCAAACCCGCTAATGGAAAAGGAGGAGAGAGGGAGCTGAGCCGGGATGGCAGAGTGTTCCCAGCCCAGGAGGATGCCGGGGAGCCGCTGCCTCCACTCTGCGTTGAGCTCACGGCTGGGGGGGGGGTGGGGAGCCGCTGCCTCCGCTCTGCGTTGAGCTCACGGCTGGTGTGGAGAGCCAAGTTTCCTGTCTGGGCCAAGTGGCTGTTCCAGCCTTGGTTGTAGGGATGAAAATCCCCCACGGTAATCCTACCTTTTAACAAGGATAAATCTGGGATTAGCCTGC
Organism: Phaethon lepturus; assembly: GCF_000687285.1. Taxonomy (NCBI): domain Eukaryota; kingdom Metazoa; phylum Chordata; class Aves; order Phaethontiformes; family Phaethontidae; genus Phaethon; species Phaethon lepturus. Next base: position 18,203 of record NW_010561729.1, on the reverse strand, counting down.
CTGAGATGGTTAAGACAGTAGCCTGTTGCATAAGTGGTGGTGACCAGCGGCTCCTGCCTGTCCCTTCGGGAAGGGCTGATGCCCCAGGTGCTCTCAGAAGGGACTCACTGCTCTCTGCATGCTGTTCCTCCTCCCATGGGCAGCAATGATTTCCTCCTGGTATTTCTGTCTTTAGGCCGAAGACCCACCATGCCCAGCAGCCCGTGAGGAAGAGGAGGAGGTGGTCCGTGTGCTGACTCTGCCTCTGCAGGCTCATCACGCAATGGAGAAGATGGAAGAGTTTGTGTATAAGGTACACGAGCATGTAGCGATCCCTCAATCCTGATTTTAGAGTATTAATGAGGCCCAGATGCCCCAAGCCCGGGGCTCAGGGTGGCTGCAGAGGCTGGAACGCGTCACTCTGGGTGAAGCTCCCGGGGCTCCGTGCAGCTGTGCCAGCGTTCTGCTCTGGCTCCACTCCCCTGGGCCTGCTCCTGAAGCAGCATCTCCCGGGATCGGTGTGGGAAGGGGATGGTGGCGGCTGGGGAGCGCCCGTGGGTGTGGGAGGTTGTGCCCAGCCATGCCAGACGAGCGGCGACCTAGGGAGTGGTCCCAGTATCTCTGCAGTCCTCTAACAGGGACTGGGAGCACCAAGCACCATTGCTGGTTTCACCCGGTGCCTGTCACTGTGGTTTGGTAAACAGTGTCATCGTCCAAGGGCCAGCCCAGTTCCGTTGCCAGCCAGGGCTCCCTCTTCTGTGACCGAAATGGAAGGGAGTTCCCCATCACAGGGAACAGTTACTTTGGGTGCCAAAGGGCTAAACCTGAGGGTGCAAATCACTTCTGACTCCCTGGGGGGATGTGTGGGGAGTGCTTTGCAGGATGTGAGTGGCTTAAGGGGTCCACAGGGTGCTGACGTTGCAAAAGCTGAACTTCCTCTCCCTGAGGAGCCTTTCAGGGCCTTTTCTGCCCTGGGTTTGTTTTTTTTTTCTTCTGGGCTTTTTCCACATGCCATTTTAGGCTCCTGGGGTGAGGAAACATGAGCTTTTGGGCTGGCTCGATGCTCTGGGGGCCACCAGGACAGCTTGGTGTGTTGCAGGTGTGGGAAGGGCGCTGGCGCGTGATCCCCTACGACGTGCTGCCTGACTGGCTGAAGGACAACGATTACCTCCTGCACGGACACAGGCCCCCCATGCCGTCCTTCCGAGCCTGCTTCAAGAGCATCTTCCGAATACACACAGAGACAGGCAACATCTGGACGCATTTGCTAGGTGACTGGGAGGGTTTGGGAGCCCTGGGGCTGAAGGTGGGCTTGGCCCTCGTGCATGAGGGTGGCCTTTTACAGCCAGGACTTCCGTGGTGCTGGGGCCCTCTCCATGCCCGGAGCCTCCCTTTGAGGATGATGTACCGCTGCCTGGCCCTGTGCACGCAGGCAACTCGGTCGTGAGGTGCCCCAGAGCTCCCAGAGCCCCTTGGGTGAAGGGAGACTGGGACACTTCCTCACGGTGGGGCCCCAGGGCTCAGCTCAGTGACGGTTTGTGGCTTTGCTGATGTTCCGCAAGAGTGGGACAGAGAAACGTGTCCTGGGCAAAGCAGGAAAGCCTCGGAGCGCTTTCCTCAGAAAGCCAGGGACGGGTCAGCGGTTCTTCACCCTGTGCCTGGCCATGCTGTGTCCCCGGCTCTGCTCATCTGCGGTAACAACAGCCTCAGCTAATGGCCCGCTGCCAGGCCAGCTCCAGGTGTGACTGAGCACCTCCAGGTGCGCTGCGAACAGGATACATCCAGGGCCTGCCTTCCAGAGCACAGCCAGGGCCGTGTTTCTCCTGTTTTCTCATTTGCTCTCCTCCTGACTGCCCATTTGGTGTGTTCCCTGCAGGTTTTGTCTTGTTCCTCTGCTTGGGCATTCTGACCATGCTGCGGCCCAACATGTATTTCATGGCTCCTCTCCAGGAGAAGGTGGTGTTCGGGATGTTCTTCCTGGGAGCGGTGCTGTGCCTCAGCTTCTCCTGGCTTTTCCACACTGTCTACTGTCACTCAGAGAAGGTCTCGCGGACTTTTTCGAAGTGAGTCAGCTCAAGCGCGGTTGTGTGGACTCATAGGAGGTTTTGAGTTCTCAGAACACTTTCTCTTGGAAAGCGCTGCATTCCCAAATGTTTTATCCTTGGGGGAAGAGAGTGTTCACTGAATCCAGTGTGGAGCTGAGAGGGAACCACAGCTGGGTCCTGGAGGGCTCTGCCCTGTGCCTGAGCACCTTAAATGCCCTCGGGTGGCTGATAAAGATGGGGACCCCAGGAACCAGCAGCTCCCAAGGGAACAGCCTTTGTGCCCCTCGTAGCAGTGAACTGAGGAGGGGTCTGGGTCTCATGAGACACAGCGGTTTGGCAGTTTCCAGTTTTTACCAGATGCTTTCAAAAACTCTGGTTTGGATCCAGTTTGGACTGAAACCAAATTGAAAGAAACAAAACAAACAGGATTCCCGGCAAAGTGGAAAGGCTGGGCAGTGGCTGATGCCTCTCCCAGAGGTCAGTGTGCCAGCTGCTCTTGGAGTTAAGCTCACATCAGCCTTCATGGCACAGGTAGAGCAACAGCAGGGCTTTCACATAAGATCTTGCTCACAGAAGTCTGTCAAAGGCATTTACTTGGGCGCTGCTTGCTGGGAAATCCTGCCGATCTCCTTTGCACAAACCGCAGAGATCCTGTGGGGTCGTATCTGCAGAACAAACTGTGCCGCCGTGCCTTCAGCAGAAATGTCCTTGACTACCGGGGAAGGCACTTGCCACGGCCACCGCAGCGGTGGGGGTACTGCAAGTGGCTGCGTTTCAGTGGTGAAATGGTTCCTGGATCGATAGATTGAAAGCACTTTGCAGTGGAGGATAATAGTGAAATCCATACGCGCAAGGACTCGTGCCCACTGCGTCCTGTTGTGGTGGTTTGAGCGCACAGCCCCTCTCATATCCCGCCAGCTCCTGTTCATCCTCTGCGCTCCTGTCGAGCTCTGCTGGCATCCCCAGAAGCTGCGTATGTGCCCAAGCCCTTTCTCCTGTCCCAAATTGCATTGGTGAGACCCGAGATTCTCCCCGCTCTGGATGCTGGGCTTCACCCGCAGGGCTGTGGCTGCCTGTCTGGCCGTGGTGACCCTGCCTGGGTACAGCCAGGCTGGAGGGTACCAACACACGGTTACCAAGAGGACACCAGGAGCGGAGTGGATTCTGGGGCTCACCTGTGACTCTCTCTCATTGCATCCTGGCTGCAGGTTGGATTATTCAGGAATTGCACTGCTGATCATGGGGAGCTTTGTCCCGTGGCTCTATTACTCGTTCTACTGCTCCCCACAGCCAAGACTCATCTACCTCTCCATCGTCTGTGTCCTGGGCATCTCTGCCATCATCGTTGCTCAGTGGGACCGGTTTGCCACCCCCAAGCACAGGCAGACAAGAGCAGGTAGGAGTTCTCCCTCCTCACCCTGAGTCCCCAGCCCCGGCAGGGAGCTCAGGAGGGCTTCAGGGAGGCACTTCAGGAGGAGCCATCCCACAGTGGGATCTTCATTTGGGAAGAGCTCTCAGCACCTGCAGAATTAATCCCCCCAGAGCACCACACAGCCCTGCAGCAGCTCCTGGCACGGAGAGGTCTCCTTCCTCCTCTCGCTGTGCTGGGGATTTAGGTCCTCTGCTGAGCAGGGTCTGAGCTCCGCCTGGTACTCGGCAAGCCTGAGCTTTGGAGCAGACGGACAGTATTTAAAAATAGACCTGTAAGTGGTGGCTGGATGGCCTGGGGCCGTGCCGCGCGAACCGCCTTCTCCGGGAAGCAGTTTGGCAGCGTGAGCCTGCGGCTCAGGCAGAGGAGGAGGAGGTTCCTTCATCTGTCCCCTGCCAGTCACATGCTGGCAAGTACCTGCTGCCTTCCTGGAGGCTGCAGGGCGAGGCTGCCTCCGGCCCACTCCACACTCACACCTTGTCTTGCCCCCGCTGCAGCTTCTGCAGATTAAATCAGCCTCACTGAGCACCACCAGGCGTGGAGAAATGCCTCTGCCCGCCCTCACCTCCCAGGGGGGCTCCTGCAGCAAAACGTCTCGTGTCACGTAGCGAGGATGCTGCTACGAGAGACGATGCTGAGCTGGAGGCCAGGCAGCACTGCTGGCGCGTGACCCATGAGACCCCTCAGAGGAGGGCAGGGGACAGGGCAGGATTGCCAGCCCCACCGCTCCCCCACGGCAGCGCTGGTGCTGGCATGCTGGCAGAGATCCCAGCTGCCGGCTCCTGGAGAGGGCTGCTGTCCTCCCTCAGTGCTGCGAAGCAAGAGCACTGGCTGGGCCAAATTCTGCTGCGAGTACAAGCCGCAGCCTCGCTGGGCTGGTGTCACACTGCGACGCCTTTGCTCTCTGCTGAACTAATTAGATGCCGGACCTGAAAATTTCAGCACCGCAAATTAGCACTTTCCCCTTGAGCTCCTAGCAGCTTCACTGAATGAATGACTCTGGCAAAGCCTCTCCTCAAAGGGCTGGCTGGAGCTGCCGTGTCCTCACGCTCGTGAGGCCTCGGTGTGATCCGAAGGGCTGGCACTGTCCAAAGGGCCTGTTCCCGTAGCCAGGAGCGGGAGCTGCCACGGGCTGTATGGAGAACGCTGAGTGAGCTCTGTCCAGTGAGCACTGGGGGTCAGCACTGGTTTTGACTGGGATGTAGAGCTGTAGATCCCTCATTTTGTGAAGGCTAAATGTCGTGGGGATTGGATAATCCAGGACTGAGCAAGGAAAAGCTGCTGGTGCATCCAGGAGCTTTCATTTGCGCAGGATGAAGGTGTCGGGGGAGCTGACAGGGAGCAGCGTCGCCCAGTCCACCCCGTGCTCCAGTTCGCTGATCTCTCCACCACAGGTGTCTTTCTGGGGCTGGGGCTGAGCGGCGTGGTGCCCACCATGCACTTCACCATTGCCGAAGGGTTCGTGAAAGCCACCACCGTCGGCCAGATGGGCTGGTTCTTCCTCATGGCCGTGATGTACATCACGGGCGCGGGGCTGTACGCTGCCCGCATCCCTGAGCGCTTTTTCCCGGGCAAGTTCGATATCTGGGTGAGTGTGGGACACGGTGGTGAGCGAGGCACTTCGGGGGGCAGCTGCGAGGTTGGGGAGCAGGGAATCAAGGGTGGTGAGCTCCGAGATGAGGAGAAGGTGGCTGGGGGTGTCCTCGTGCGCCCCAGCACATGTGCTGGCAGCCAGACCTTGAACGGCTGCTGCGAGCAGGCAGGGCAGGCGAAAGTCCAGGGTGGAAAACGCTGTCTGGGAGCAACGAGGGGGAAAAAGTGGAGCTCAAGAGGACAGTCCTGGGGCGGTGCAGAAGCAGCGAGGAGGAGGAGGTGGTGTTCCCAGTGTTGCTTTGTCTCCTTTGGTCTGGTCTAAAAGTGCTTTTTTGCTTCTCCGCAGTTTCAGTCACATCAGATCTTCCATGTGCTCGTGGTGGCTGCGGCCTTCGTCCACTTCTACGGGGTGTCAAACCTGCAGGAGTTTCGCTACGGACTCGAAGGGGGGTGCACAGACGACTCTCTCCTCTGAGAGCGCCTGATTTTAGTACAAGCTTCCTAAGTGCTTTTTAAACTATCTTTGCTAAAATCGAAGGAAGACTCAAAACTGTTTGGGGTTGTTGGATGGTTTAGTTTGTTTTGTTTTTTTTTTTTAAGGGAAAAAAGGAAACTTTTTTATCTTTCTCTTTTTTAAGGAAAAAAAAAAAAAACACAACAAAAATTCTTTAGCAAAGTTGTCGACCAAATCCTCACCCCCTTCCCCACGCACTTGGCGGGGGCTGAGGGGAGGCGCTGCGGGTCCCAGCAGCCAGCCCTGCTGCGCTCTCATGGCCTCGCCTCCTCCAAAGAGTGTTTTAGCTGCACTGGGGTCGTCTGACCTTCCCAGGCATGCCCATTTCTGAGAGCAAAGGGTGCGGTACCCCGCTCCCAGCACTGCCGAGCACCCCCTTCCCAAGCTCACCGCCGGAGCGAGCAGAGTCACGCACTACCAGGCCCAGGGCCAGAGATTTTTGCATATCCCTCACAGCAGAGCCGCCTTGCTGGGGCGGCTGTGGCCCCCAGTGCTGCTGCCCAGGGCACATGTAACTTAAGTTTTAAATTGTCTTTTTTGTTGTTGTTGCTGTTGTTGTTGTTGTTTTCCTTGACAAAGTAATGTAAACATAAATGAGAGAATATTTAATATTTAATACTAAGCTTTAAAAGGACTTGCTGCCACCGCAGTGCACACGGCTCCCTCGCTGTCTGTGGTAGTAAAGGAAGGACAGTGTTTTAGGGGAATGTAGAGCTGCTGTAGCTGATTGAAATAAAAAGGTCAATAGTTCTGTGTCGTGCTGATGGTGTCCATTTTGGTTTTTGGGGTGGGTGTAGAGAAGATGCTCAGGGTGTTGGCTGCTTCTGGGGCGAGGGCTCTGAGGAGCATCCCCCCCTCAAAGGCAGCAGGAGCACCCGGGAGGTGCAGGGGCATTCCCTCCTGCTGCAGCAGCAAGTCAGGGCAGCCCTAACGGCAGAAATAAAATACAGGAAACTCCTGCATGTTGTGGTGATTGACGGGGCAGGAAACCCTTCCCTGGCTGGGCGATATGCTGCTGGACCGCCCGACTTCCTTGCTGCCTTCCCTCCTGGGATCAGCATAGCAGAAAAGATGCTGGTTGGTGTGTGGGGGTGAAGGACACCCTCAGTCAGAGGCTCCTCTTTCTGTAGGAATGTGTGAGAGTGACCATCCAGTGCAGGCAGTCAAGGGTGGGCGATTAGAGGGGAAAAGCTGAGTAAAGCTCCTCTTGGGCAGCTGAAGGCCATTGCCTCAGAGGGGGTGAGGGAGAAGCGCCAGGCAGGGCCACTGCAGCCCCTGGGCCACAGCCAGACACCGCTGGCAAGTGCCCCTGCTCTCCCTGGCGGCTGCAGGGAAAGGTTGTGTGGTTGCCCCTTTTTTGAGATGTTTGGATGTGGCCTGGCTTTGGGGACTGCAAAGGCAGGGCCTGGCTGGAGCCCCTGGCCAGGAGCAGCAGGTTCCCCTGTGCATCCGTGTCCCACCCTGGCCGGAGTCTGCTCCCAAACAGGGCCGGTGGGAGACATCACCCCAGTGCTCTGGGCTGCTGCTCAAAGCCAGGGCAGGAGCTGACAGGGCTGAGTCCCCCCCCAGCAAACCCCCAAGGACAGCTCAGCAGTGCGAGAGCCAGGCCCGAGACCGATACCCTAGAGCAGCACACAGATTTCAACGCCCCAGTGCTTTAATCCTATGTAAAGAGTACAGGAAAACATCTGGCAATGAACACACAGATTTGGACACGCAGGGGACGCTCTGCAGGTGATGAGAGCCGAGCGTAACTCTCTCTCAAATCCAGACTCACCCCCGCCCCTACATGGCTGGGGGCTCAGCTGGGAACAGAGGAGTGCACTGGCTGAGTGACACAAATCAAGAAAATTGCCTTGACAATTCACCTGAGGAACCAGGTATGCAGCAAAGGAAGACAGCCTTCACGCACACACACACAGAGTGCTTTTGTGCTTAAGTTTTTGAAAATTACACACCAGCAGCAACTATATGAAACAGTAAGGTACCAGAGACCCAAGCCCTGGCAGCCCTGGAGCAGTTCTAGGACAGGCAGGGGGTGGAAACAGGATAATGTCACTTTTACAGGATGACAAGACATAGGAGACGGTCGGGATCTCACACTTCCATGCACGCTTTATACAATCCTAATTCACCCATTTGCCAACCATTACTGTGACCACTTCCGTGTTATTTTCATCCTCTCCTCTTACTTACACAGGTCTGACTTTGTCCTGACAAGAGTGCAGAGATCAAGCTCCCTCCTGGGCAGAGGAAAAGCCATGAAGCAGCTCAGATAATGTGATCCAAGTCTTTTTGAATATGGATATTCTATCAGGAACTGCCAGCAAGCAATAGTATTAACAACAGAAAACCTCACTGGATACGATTTTTTAACTGCTGGGAAGAGGGAACATGCCTCCACAACTGGCATTTAAGAACAAAAACACGGAGCAGATGTTTTAATTGTGCTTAGGACTGGATCCGAGGGGAAAAGGCAAGAGGCTGCGCTGGCAGAAGGCACACCGGTGCAACGTGCTTCACCCTCCAGTGCCACAGGGCTACGTGTTTTCTGTTCGGGGCTCCTACACACGCCTCACTGCACAGGCCTGGGAGGGGCGGCGATCCCCTTCCAGCCCGCTGCGAAAGCCACAGCAAACAGCAGCAGGGGCAAAGAATTAGTCTGGTGCCACCTCTTGCTAAAAGGGGCTCAAAGCCTTGCGGGTTCAGGGGAAGGGCGGAGGTATGCTGCAGCCTGCAAATCCACAAAAGGCAGATTCTGCTTTAAGCAAAGAACTTGGGCTGCATGGCAGTAGCAAAGAAAACAGTAGTGAAATGTATATTGCTGGAAGTAATTTTCACTGGTTTGCACATTCTCCCAATAACATTCACTTTAGGAATGTAAAACTGCGTGCAGCTGAACTCTTTTCCTTAAGCTGAAATATGTGTAGCGACCTAAATTCGATGGGGAAGAGGCTAAATTCCATCTGCGTTCACTGTGAACGGTCAATGCCACATCCCAGAGAAGACTCCAAAGACTTTCACTTCAGTCCATGTCCAAAGGATGACAAGACTCCATTCGGTCCTTGTCTTAAATCTCCATGTATTCTATCAGACATGTATTAACATTACAGCAATGGAATCTATCATGAATAAATAGATTTGTCATCTTCTAAAAGTTCTCCTGTGCAGCTTTACACTGAAAAATGCTGAAGGTCCTCTTGGCATGGTTTGTGTAAGAGACTACCACGGTGTAAAGACATACCGCATTTTGGTCCTCCAGCATTTTAAATTACAGCTCAGGTACAATATGAATTAGGAGAATGAGGATAATCACTGGTATTGTCTGTAGTCACCAAATGGAGAGGGCTGCAACTGGGAGGGGTCATCTGAAAACTGAGGGCCTGTGCATAAGGCAAGAGAAAAAAAGGCAAATAATAAATACCAAAAGACGAGATGCTTCCTACTAACAGCAGGAAGGACATTCACAGTGTTTTTAATATAAATCCCCTCTAAAATGAAGGCAGGCAGTAACAAGACTTTACATTTGCTTTTTTTTTTTCTTTTCATTCAAAGACGTTCAAGAGCTTTATGCATTGACAAGAGCCTCAGTCCAATAAGGACTGTATTTCTACCTCCTTTATTAATGGGGAAATTAATCAGGGCAGCGAGAGGGAAACGTTTTCAGTCACCTAAAGCAGCTGGAAACCTATGCCTTACTGCCCTTCAGTTGAACTTAGCTACTCTGTAAAGGTTTACCCACAGTAACTTGCCCAACAATAAAGCAAGCCAGTGATACGGAACAAATCATTGCGGAGTCAGCTTCCCGACTCCCCTTACCGTGGAGGGAAGCAATATGTGACGGTTGGACCTGATGATCTTAAAGGCCTTTTCCAACCTTAATGATTCTGTGATTCTGATTCTGTTTGCTGTATGCCAGTTTTAGAGAGGATAAATTGTAACAGAC
>NW_010561729.1:5345-8666 GCF_000687285.1 Phaethon lepturus | reverse complement strand
CAGATTACCCTCCTTCTCTAAAGCCAATTAATTTCTTTTTTTTTTTATTAAGAACAGAAATTGTTATAATTTAAATTAAACAATGAACGTCAGTGAACAAACCTGAGAGAGGAAGCCTCTCAGGAATCAGTGGCTTGCTACCAATCCTTTCAACATTAGTGTTTTTTTCCGTGTTCCTCCCAAAATAAGGTGGGGCAATCGAGGTATTAAGTATTTTGCACAAGCAAGTATTTACACAAACGTTTATCCACTCGGCTAACTGACCTCAGCTTGCATTTTACTTAGGAAAAAAAAAGGGGGGGGGGGGTGTCTAGTTTTTGAAGCAGTTTAGAAAAAAAACACCACCATCACTCCCCTTCCTTGAAATCTTTCATCTGTAACTGGTGGGTGATCTTTATCACCTCATTTAAACCAGGGTTGCCCACACATTCGCACACAGACGGCAGTGAGTCTGCCAGCGCCATCCCTCTTGCCCGCAACTGCCACTTCCTGTTCCCTCAAACCTGTCGCGTCACCCACCACTGACTAAAATATTGCTGCCACCATCTGACAGGGTTGTGTGGCTGCATCAGGGGACAGCGGAGCAGGAGCCATGGACAGCAGGGACGTCCCTGCTCTCAGCCATGCAGCCTCCAGTCGCCCAATGGGCAGGAGCTGATGATAATTTCATCTCATCAGCAACGTGCGGCTCCTCCTCGACTTTCTGCAGCCCTAGAAGCAGGCAACCCGCAGAGTAGATTTACCCTGTGATAAGACTGATGACTGGAAGAGGTACGTTAGTAAAGACCGCACTATAAAAGCCTTGTCTGATGGCTCCTTACCATTTGGAAACTGTGTGGAGGCAAATCTCGTTAACAGAATACCAGCTCCTTCAATTAAAGCTAGGAGAATTCCTCCCATCGCAGCAGATCCCACCATGGCAACAGGCCCATCTAAAAATAAAAAGCACCAAACAATACTTCTTACTTCTTTGGTGCACTACTTTGCATGTTATAGCTCTCTTTCTTTAGTTATAATCTCTCCTATAAGCAGTAATTCTGCATCCATTAAGCCTCATTAGCATCACCAATAAAAGGATAATTACTGGGCAACTCCCCCCCCCAAGGAAAGAAAGGAACATCGGTAATGTTTGAGAACATAATTATTACTTTCATAAGCACAGGACAAAAGTTTCAGATTATCTAGCAGTTTCTCTAGGAAAGTAAATTCCAATTTGGGCATGACAGACTCTTGCTTCACTATAACAATGAGTACTCTACATTTAGAATACAAAAGTTTTTCAATTAATATCCTCCCAGGTGCTCAGTTTCTTACTTCTTGCAGCTAATATGGCTCCAGTCAGGGCTCCACTTGTGATTGAATTCCACGGATCTTCTTTCCCTCTCATTCTGACCATACTGCAGTCAATCATGGAGAAGAGACCTCCCCAGACAGCAAAGCTACCTGTAAAAAAACAAACAAGAAACCACCAAAAACCAGTTTAGAGAAAGCAGACAAGCCAGCCACACTGCAGCCATATAATCAAGAGATGGTGTAGTATTAGCATGCTTGCTTTCAGACATGGAAGTATACTCAAACTCACAAAGAACCAAACATAGGTTAAAATCAACACTGAGAAAAATTCTCAACTTGCCAGGTGACACACATTACACACACACACACTTTATAGATAATCTCAGTAATTTACATTTAATGATGGAAAGGTTATCAAACAGTGATTATAATGGAACTTCCATCCTAATAAAGCCAGATTAGCTCAGGGAACTTCCGTATTTTTCACTTTTTAAACATATTTCCTCAGAGAATGATGCAGAATAATTTCACATTTTATCCTAATCCTGTTTCTGGCATCTCAGAAGATCAGTACTGGCCAGTGTTGTACAGCAGATGCAAGGAGAATGCAGGTTTTCAGAATGCAAATTCTGAAATCTTTTAACAATGATGTGTATTATAAACTAAAATAAATATTGATCTCCAGACTCATTTGGGAGAAACTACTATTTAGAGTAAGTTCAGCCCTTCTTAATTTAAGATATCGTAATGCTTTATACCAGCTAAAAACCAGGAGGTGCCCCTCTCTGTGCAGTCACCACAGGCTGCGGCCATAAAGCCTTTTCAGTCTGTGGCTCTGATTTCTTTAAGTAGTTCTGCTGCAGATGACATTTCCCCGCTCAACACCGCTCTCCAGTTTTCTCCTTCTGTAATGTATTAACCCAATTTGCCTGTCAGAATGGCATAACGGCACGGCGCAATGCGTGACCACAGTGAGACCTTTAAAAGGGCACGACGTCACTTTGGCCAACGCTGCAGTTTTGTGATTTTTCGACATTTACGCACAAAATTCACATCACAAAAATGACTGAAATGTACCTAGCTGACTCCAGGGGAACAGTCTGAAACCCTATCCAGATCCACCCAGTTTGATCATTTCTTTTCATGAGGAAGTTTTGTTTATTTTAAAACCCTGCACACAATGCACAGGTCCCCAGGCAGCTCTGCACAGAGCTGGTTAAAATATGACAAAATTATTAACTCTGGCCTACCACTCCACAAACACAAGCATGTTTCCTCCAAACCAAACTAATTCTGGAGGCACCAGAACCATATTTACTCACTGTTTGGAGTAACAAACCCCACTGAAATGCAGCTGGCCCACAGCTCAGGTGTCACTGCACTTTATATTCCCAAACCAGGTTATCTACCAACAGTCAACCGACTGCAACAACAATTCAAGATTCATTACCTCCCAGTTGTGGAGCTCTTGTTTTAATAGCTGTCAAACTTCCCCGCAGCCGGTGGTTTACACCCTACGATAAAAGAGAAATGACAGTTAAAATAAGAGTGAAGTCTTACAGCCAGCCTGACTGTATATAGCAAAAACTTGCCACAAGTCCAATATATTTCTAAGCACCCTCAACAGCTTGTGATCAGGCGTTGACAGAAACTGCATTTACATATACTTTAGTATTTATCAGTCCCTTATAACATACCTGTCAACTACAGAAATGAAATACAGCCATCAGGCGATAAACAATTTGAGTTCAAAGTTTGAGTGACCTAGCAGGGACTGAACAGGACATTTAAAGTAACACTTCTAGCAAAAGCAGCTTTTTTTTTTTTCTTCATGTGTATCATTTCTTTGTTCCTATCTGATGCCTGGTCACTTCACGCAGTTTGCACACAAGATGCCAGCGGAGCAAACAGCAGCATCAGGAGCAGGTAACTGCAGAGGGCACTCTGTCCATGGGGAACAGGAAAGAGGGCCTTGGGGCTGCGTTAGAGGGAAAATGCATGCTGTCATATCACATTTGCATCAGCATT
>NW_010561729.1:1650-5258 GCF_000687285.1 Phaethon lepturus | reverse complement strand
CCTGCTGGTGAGGTGGAGTATTTAGACCTTGTCTTCTCAGCCCAGGCTCAGTTGCTAAGACAAGCACTTCAGCTTCTAAGTGCAATGCTGAGCCTTACAGAGTCTAACATGAAACACATCAATCCAGGACTCCAGAGAATTACGACTAGATATCTTCCTACCCTTTAAGAAGATTTAAAGAACATACACCCAAGTTTTATTTTTGACACAAGCACTCAGAAGCGTGACAGGTGTATTTAACAAGTTTTAAGCAAAATTAAGAATGTAGTTAAGCATATAATCCTTTTCAAGTTAAGTGTCTGCAGTATCTGACTAGTTTGGAAATATTTATTCACAAATCTTACCTCAAACTGATGGCTTACTAAGAAATTTTAGGCAAACAAATTGTCACAGAGTAACACCAAAAAGCACTCAACAGAATCCCCTTTTATATGAAGCCAGAGGAATGTTTTAAAACATATATTCAAGTAGAAATAGGACCTTATTTTATCAAATGTCTCTACAACAGGTTTATAGTAAAAATTTCACAGCAGAAATCCCAAAAGTGGAAACATCTTAAAGGACTTGCATCGGCTAAACTTTAACTTTCATGTTTGCGCACACTTCTGCATTTAAACAAAACCTGACTAATAAAAAAATAAGAAATCCAGTTAATAAAAAATGTTAATAATTAAATAAGAGATTATTTAAAGAAAATAATACCCCCTACTATAAATCTAAAGCAGGAAAAGATTCTTCTCTTGAGTCTTTCCATTTCTTAAAAGAAAGGGAGAGAGATAGGCCAGAAGAGGAAGAACGGCCCAGGCTTCACATCTTTGCGTGCAGACAGAACCACAGGCAGAAGATCAGCCGAGACGGACATGTTCTGCTGCGCCCTCCACTTCCCCACCCTGAGCGAGATGTCTCTCAGCAAGGGAGGGCAGCCAGCTGCCAGTGTCCCACTGCTGCCCCCAGGTCAAACAGGGGGAAGCAGAACTTTTACCCAGAAAGATGAAGGACCCATGTGGATCCTGAGCCTTTCACCAGACGTACCCTCCCGGTTTGGGTTCATGACATCAGTCCCACTCACTGCACAGGGATTTCTCCTTTACCTTCGGCTGGCCAGATTCACCGTTGATGGACACAGAAAGCAGGACCGCACCCTGAATGCACTTGCAAATGATTTTACTTACCACTGGGGAATTTCTGAACCCCTTGATAGCTTGGAAAATGCCACCTCCTATCGCTCCCATCGTAAAAGCACCTCCACAGTCATCTACTATCCTCCAGGGACTATAAAGAAAAGCAAAGATGAAAATACTAAATTCCATCATGTTAAACCATAATGGATGCACCACTCCTGCACTGAGTGTATTCACACAGGGAATTCACCATCAAAACGTGTCACAGCATCCAAAACTGGAGTGAAAATCAAGTCTACCAGCTGTATTGCTTCACATCCAGCTTGCTGAGCAGACATCAACAAAACACAGAGACAGGTAATATTACAGCAAAACAACTTGGCATGTGCCGACAACCCATCTCTCTAGAGTGGTAAGCATCATATATACGAAAGAATTGCTTGACCTCCTCAAGCAGGGCAGAGAGACATATTACCATCATGGAAAACTTCTGCAGAACTGCAGCTCTGTCCTACTTATATAGTGTAAATAGCTTTAGATTTACTGTTCTCGTTTTTGTCTTGACCTACAGAAAACTTAAGTGGCAAATTCAGTGACACTCAGTTCACAGCTGGAACAAAACACCACTTCCCTGAATTACTCTTTTCATTAATGCTTTTCATTAGTTCTGGTTATTTAAATGAGAGACTTCAAAGTCATCTTTTGTTAAACTGAAAAGGTTTTTCCTGATGCATCCTGGATCTTTGAAGTTCATTTAAAGAAAACACAGATCTAGGCAGAGGTCTAGAAGGCCTCCAACAACATGAAGCGTTGAATTTTCCAACTAGCAAGCAAAAGCTTTGCCACAGAAAGAGCATCTTCCTCACAGCAGACACTTACAACACCAGTGAGATGAGCTTTAATTTGGGGTTCAAAACCACTGCCACGCACTAGAGCTTTGTAACTCTCCACCACTGAACTGAACTCCTAAATTAGGTGAGCACTAACCTGTTATTAACCTCTGTTGCCACTGCTGGTTATTTCAAAGCTTAAAATAATAAAGTTATTTTGCTCCTTTCATCTTACATAAAAATCTTACAGCAGAAGCCAAGCACTCAGATTATTATAAGGCCTGCACTGTCAATAATTGGAAAACCTAGCAAAAAAGAGACTACAACAACAGGCAGGGTCACAAAACTGAACAGTGTTCACATTAGCAAATCACAGATATGAGCATCGATGTGCATTTCTGATTTCACTCCGAATTTCACGTTTCTGTTCTTGAGGACTCCCTACAGCATCCAGCTCCTGCACATGAGAATACATCTTCACTGATCTGTTTTGAATCTGCCACTTTTCTACTTCACAGGATATGCTAACGCTCTTCTGCTGTAAGGAGTGATAAACAACGTCTCTTCTCTCCAGGCCCCTTGCTGTATTCCATACTTTGTCACAAGGGTTTTTTTCTTCCTAAAAAAATTTCCAAAATTTGCAGTGCCTCCTCCTACACATTCTCCCAGGCTCCTTACCATCATGACCTATTTCTGAATCTCTCCCTACCTCCGCAGTCACTTTAATAAGCATAGCCAGCTCTGCACGCCTTCTGAAGAAGGTAAACTGCTTGTTTGCCCATGTGGCATTGTTCACTTGCTTTGCTTTTGCGTCTTGGCATTGCTTGGTTGTTCCGAACACGCCAGAACCCCACCCAAACATTACCACTGTTCTTCCCCAGTGACAGTGACACCCAGGTCCCAAACCCACACCGATTCAGAAAACAGTGGAAGGATTGTACATTATCCCACCACGCATCACCCTTCTTTCTTATTGCCCTGCCTGTAACATGCTTTCATCTCACACTCCTTAGAAATCCCCTCCAGCTTTCACCAAATTAAATAATTCAGCTCCACTTCACATTTTATTTTCCTTCCCCTATTTCCTGCATTTAATGATCAGGAAAAGGTTACAGGCACACTGTTGTCAGAGATGCCAAGATGAAAGCTACCAAGTCTTTCTTCTCAGGGTTTTTTTTTGTTGTTGTTTTGTTCTTCTCCATGCCTCCTGTCCAGTTTTTGATCTACTCTGTTATGAATAAAACATCTCATCACAACTCTCTTCCTTCGTTAGCTTGCTAACAGTGATCTTGTTAAAAGGCTTTCTGGAAATCTAAAGAGATTATGTAAAGCGGTCTTTTACCCACAAGGTCAAAGAATTCCACTTTAGCAAAACATGACTGTTAGTTACAGAAGTTTCATTAATTAGACCCCAATCACAGAATGCTTTCCTGGATTTTTTCCCCTCTTTAACCCTGTTTCATATATCAAGCTCAGTAGCTGTTACCTTTGGGGTTCTTAATTTTAAACTAACCTCCAAGTCTCCACAGGAGCAGCTTTTAAATGAGAAAACATCTTTGATACCAGCACAGCCATTTCATATGTCAGCTCCTTTGAACCCCTGGATAGACACTGTGCGCATCTGAAAGCCGACACAAAACACCCCACAGTCTTGACC
>NW_010561729.1:0-1619 GCF_000687285.1 Phaethon lepturus | reverse complement strand
TCGGAAGAGAATAAAAGAGATCATTCCATTATTAATTTGGCACTTTTCTAGAAGCTTAATGTAGATCATTGTTTCCCTGACTTTAATGGGAGCCCTCACAGCAGGGAAATGATGTGCTCACTGTGCGCACAAGATAAGGTCAGATTCCTATTCTTCATGGCAACCGAGATTGCTCAGAGATCAGCAGAGGCCAGGACTTCACTTAGGCCAGCGCCCCGGGGCAGCCACACACCAGCTCCACTGACCAGAGAGGCTGAGGATACCCCACGCCTCAGATAGGCACCCAGAGGGAGCTGCAGTGGTTTACAGCACCATTTGGCTCAATAAAAAGAGGGAGGCAGGCAGGGCCAACGGAGCGAGGAAAGCCAGGAGGCACTACGCCAGCTCTGACCCCTCGCTCAGAGGGGTAAGTCGTCCCTCCAAGCTCCATGGCTGCTTGCAGCTCTCCTAACAGCCAACAAACCACAAGAGCCAGAGGCCATTGCATTTTAAATTGCAGTGGTTTACAGCACCATTTGGCTCAATAAAAAGAGGGAGGCAGGCAGGGCCAACGGAGCGAGGAAAGCCAGGAGGCACTACGCCAGCTCTGACCCCTCGCTCAGAGGGGTAAGTCGTCCCTCCAAGCTCCATGGCTGCTTGCAGCTCTCCTAACAGCCAACAAACCACAAGAGCCAGAGGCCATTGCATTTTAAATAAACAAAGCTGCCTTTTCTCAGCACCGAAGGTTAGTGCCAGCCTGACACCAGCTCTGCTGCAGAAGGGGCAGCACTTCATCCTCATCGTTAAACCATCATGACACGCCAGACTCAACAGCCTGACCTCTGCCTCCCCCGTCAGCTGTTCAGGCCAGTCCCAGCACAGACAAGACTACGCAACAATCCGTCCTTCTAATGAAGGCGGTTGCGATGTAAACTACAGCCAGGTCCTACAGTGTCACCTTCCAGCGAGGTCACACTGCTCCCAGAAACAGCAACTCCCAGGGGGCTGAAATCCCCGACACTGCTGCGGGGCGAGAGAGAGATAATGGGGTTGACCAGCAGCAAAACAGGACAAAACAGTGTGGGGGTCCAACATTCCCCTACAACTTAGCAGCCAAACGTCCCTATTGCATGACCTTACTAAAGAGAGAATGAGATCACCTGGAGCCCACAGCAATCAATAAATAGGTAAAATTTATTTTCCTAATGTCCCAAACTTTGCGCTGTAGAAAAGCTAGGCTGACATTTATGGAGAAACTTAAAATGTGGCAGCAGAGCAATCTGTAAAGCTATGGGGAAAGCCTCGTGCAGTGTCACACGTCTCTGTAGAGGCAAGCAGAACGCTCCATACTTAATCCCGAGCCTAAGCTTTCATTTAAATACTTTATTGCCACAAACTTTAAGTTGCAATCAACGCTGCTGTGAACATTTACAAAGACACTGCTGAAACGTGATCGGGTTTAGATGCCGACAGTTCGGCGGCAAAGGCAGCCCGGGCGGCGAGCTCCGGCCTCATGGAAGGGGGAGAAGGATAAGGGCAGAGTCACCGGCAGCTGCAGGGAGGCTGAGGGGGGAGGCTGGGGGGTTGAAGCGCCGCCCGACCAGGGAGCCTGTGCCCAGGGGCTGCAGCCCACAGAGGCC
>NW_010561728.1:969-1297 GCF_000687285.1 Phaethon lepturus | reverse complement strand
CGCACGCACAGCGGAAACCGGCCGCTGCCCTGCTCCGGCCTCTCTCCTGAGAGAATTTGCTACCTAAAGGCTGCAGAGCTGGGAGAGGCAATTTCAGGAAAACGAGTTTCCCTGTAGAAGGAATTGAATAGAGGAGCTGCTGTAATAACCTGATACCATCACTTTAGAAAGCAGCTGGCACCACATGAAGCAAGCGGAGACAATTTAGGGGCAGCTCTCTGCAGGGACGGTACCACCTTCCCCAGGCCCGGGGCATGGGCAGAAGCCTCGCACGCTGCCGAAACCAGAGGCACTTGCTCCAGGTCAGCAAATGCCAAGACTTCTAAGG
>NW_010561728.1:0-938 GCF_000687285.1 Phaethon lepturus | reverse complement strand
ACAACCCACAGGTCCTCTGAACACACATCTGCCCTCACCGCCCTCCCACGTTCCCACGTCTTGGGGAAGATGAGGTCGCGTGACTGTCGTTTCCTTCAGACACCTTGTGCCGCCCACGTAAGAACAGACACCCTGCTGGATATAAAGCAAAAGGCCAGAGACTAAGCTAAATTAAAGCCTGGAAAAGAAAATTACCTATTACAGCAGAGAAATGCTATGAGCCAGGCAGTTCTGCAGCCTGTTTTCTCATCTCCTGGTTCAGACGAGCAGAGAGAAACGTGTCCTGGCTCCCCTGGAAGCTGTAACTATGAGAAACGATGAGAAACTCAGTACTAACCTTGAGCAGTGTATTTTCATTTTCTGTACCTTCTGGTTTATGACCACCATCCTCACAGGCAACTTGTAAGATGCAGTGTTATTTGCTACTCATGCCTTTGTGCTTCTTCAGAGGACTGACAGTCAGAAGACGACTGGGCCCTGGATTCTCATCCATCGCCTAATAAATGCAGAATTTAAAGATGTCAGGGATAAAACGGTTTCATTAGCTGTATCATGTTTCAGCACAAAGATATCCTGAGGGATTTCTGCTCAGAGATGAGTCAAAGAAGAATAATTGTGAAGGACCAATTAATATTATGTTCATTCTTCCCCGTTTCCCAACATAGTTCATGTTGTCACTTTGTCGGCCGACTCTCTGCTCTTGCAAGTCGCTGGGGACCTGCTAAATCCCAGGAAAGGAAAAGGGAAAAACACCTCCAGGAGAGCCGACGGCATTTCTCCCTCGGCTGCACCCATTTCCCCCCGGGGGCGAGCCACAGCCTCGGTGCAGCTCCGGGGAAATTACCCCGCGGGCGGCAGTCGGCACGCGGGACACGCGACAAACCCCGCGGCATCGCAGTAGCTGCACGGGCCGGCACAGAGCCCAAGGCACGGCTGGG
>NW_010561727.1:0-10147 GCF_000687285.1 Phaethon lepturus | reverse complement strand
AAAGTCTCTCCCACTGTAAGAGAAGATCAGGGTCGTGACAAGCTGAGGAACCTGAACATGCACAAGTCTCTGGGACCTGATGAGATTCATTCCAGAGTCCTGAGGGAATTAGTTGATGTAGTTGCCAAGCCACTCTCCATGATAGTTGAAAAGTCCTGGCAGCCAGGTGAAGTCCCTGGAGACTGGAAAAAGAGTAACATTGCACCCATTTTTAAAAAAGGTGTCAAGGAGGACCCTGGGAACTACAGACCTGTCAGCCTCTCCCCTGTGCCTAGTGAGATCATGGAGCAGATCCTCCTAGAAGTTATGCTAAGGCACATGGAGGACAGGGAGGTGATTTGAGACAAGCCAGGATGGCTTCACCAAGGGCAAATCCTGCCTGACCAATCTAGTGGCCTTCTATGATGGAGTGAGACAAGAGAAGAGCTACGGATGTCACCTATCTGGAGTTCTGTAAGGCCTTTGACATGGTCCCCCACAACATCCTCCTCTTTAAATTGGCGAGATATGGATTTGATGGGTGGACTGTTGGGTGGATGAGGAATTGGTTGGATGGTCACATCCAGAGGGTAGTGGTCAATGGGTCAATGTTCAGATGGAGATCAGCGATGAGTGGTGTCCCTTAGCGGTCCATATTGAGACCAATAATCTCTAATATCTTCATCAATGACATAGACAGTGGCATCCTTAGAAAGTTTGCAGATGACACCAAGCCAAGTGGTGCAGTTGACACACCTGAGGGACGGGATGCCACCCAGAGGGACCTGGACAAGCTCGAGGAATGGGCCTCTGTGAACCTCATGAGGTTCAATAACGCTAAGTGCAGGGCCTTGCACCAGGGTTGGGCAATCCCCGGTATCAGTACAGGCTGGGAGATGAAGGGGTCGAAACCAGCCCTGCCAAGAAGGACTTGGGGGTAATGGTGGATCAAAAGCTGGATGTGAGCTGCCAATGCACTCGCAACCCACAAGGCCAACCCTATCCTGGGTTGCATCAAATAAAGCATGGCCAGCAGGTTGAGGCAGGTGATTCATCCCCTCTACTCCACTCTGGTGAGACCCCACCTAGAGTCCTGCATCCAGCTCTGGAGCCCTCAGCACAGGAACGACATGGACCTGTTGGAGCAGGTCTAGAGGAGAGCCACAAAAATGATCAGAGGGCTGGAACACCTCTCTTACGAGGACAGGCTGGGAGAGTTGGGGTTGTTCAGCCTGGAGACGAGAAGGCTCCAGAAAGACCTTATAGCATCCTTCTTGTGCCTAAAGGGGGCTTATAAGAAAGATGGGGACAGACTTTTTAGCAGGGTCTGTAGCGACAGGACAAGGGGTAATGGTTTTAAACTAAAAGAGAGCAGATTTAAACTAGATGTAAAGAAGAAATTTTTGACAAATAGGGTGGTGAAACCCTGGCACAGGTTGCCCAGAGAGGTGGTAGATGCCCCATCCCTGGAAACATTCAAGGTCAGGCTGGACGGGGCTCTGAGCAACCTGATCTAGTTGAAGATGTCCCTGCTCCTTGCAGGGGGGTTGGACTAGAGGGCCTTTAAAGGTGCCTTCCAACCAAAACCATTCTATGATTATATGAAAAGCTGCGATACACCAAAAATGACAAACTAAACCCAGTTGCTTTACATTTTATATATTTTACATTTGAAATGTCAAGAAACATTTTTAATTTTTTTTAATGCCATCTGTTTTGTGGGTAAAAAATGTAATGCAACACACTTCTAGGAAGAAAGGTAAGAAAGATTTGGAATGACTTACAATAACTGCTTTAAAGGTGAAAGACAATTACTTCTAGCTAAGTTCTGAATGCTTCAGCTGCTATAAAAGGGAATAATAAACCTCTGGCAAATATGCTTGTGAAGATGTGACTAAGCAAAAGGGTTTGCATCTGTAAAGTAATTTAGGATATTGCAGTGCTTTGAAGATAAGAAATCCCAACATAGCTGCAGGTAGAGTTGATCCCGGGAGTGGGACTTACAGCCCAAAATGTGGAGGGGGAGTAATGTATCCGGCCAAAGTGTGTGGAGAGTGTGGAGGCTCATCCTGCTGGAACCAGGCTCTGGGGAGGAATTCCCCTCCACACGCCCAGACCAGTACCCCTCCTGCAAGGGCAACTGACAGCTAACACTCACTTCTAGGCAAACACACTTATAAAATCCAGCATACTAAGAGTCTTTTTTTCAATATATTTAATGAGTCTTTTGTGACTCTTTTAAGCAGCCAGAGGATGTTAGTCAGGACTGGAGAGCAATTTCTTTACATGTACATAAAACTCCACTCCTTTCCCCAAGATGGCAGCTGTTCCTATCCCACTCAACAAGAGCCACAAGATGCTTAGGCAACACATACCAAGCTGTAGTCTTTTGAAAAGGAGGTATTAATGTCCAGGTTTATTTCTGTCCTTTACCTTAGGCATCTGGTTTTGTAGATGTTTATACTACCATGCAGTATATAACTGGTGAAAACTAAGGAATCATACGGATGGACATTTCTTAAGTTTGTAAGAAATTATTAACTTTGTTCCCCAACTGTCACATAATCAACGAGAGGAAAAACTGTTTCTGTGAGAAATATTACTGCTTATAAAAGATGATGGAAGAGAATAGCTGAACAACATCCTACCTATTCTAAATATTTTTTAACCTCCTGAGACAATGATTTTTGAACCTGTACTATGAAAACATTTTTCTTATGCATCTCAGCTGTACAGACTCAAAGAAGGAAGGGAAGGGAAGGGAAGGGAAGGGAAGGGAAGGGAAGGGAAGGGAAGGGAAGGGAAGGGAAGGGAAGGGAAGGGAAGGGGACTGATTCATTCCTTGTGTAAAAAGTACCATTTTACACTGACTTCAGTACTTGGCAAACTAATTAGTGTTAAAATTAAAAATTAAATTTTCTGAGAAGTGAGAGGTTTATGACCTTCATGACTCCTGAGTGGTGCTTAAGGTGTCAAACTCAGTGTAAAGCTATAGATATTAGTTGCTGTGCAGTAAGATAGACTAGAGATCATGGTGTGTTAGGTACTCCATTGAAATTTCTCAAATATTTACCCTACAGCAAATGTGAGGACTAAGTTATCTTACTTGTTTGCTTTGGTTAGTAGCATGCACACAGTTATTTCAAAGTAACTGAATTTGTAACTTGCTTATCCTGTGGTGATGTGTTCATGTAGCAACACCTACATGATGTCATGTATTTTGGAACAGATTTGTTAGTTTGTCAGGTTGAGGTCACTCAAAAATGTTGATCTAAAGGAATAAAATACACTTATTGTGACTTCGTTAAATCACATTAAGTTTGAAGTATTCATTGAAAATTTAAAATATTCATTAAAACTTAAACTGAGCTTCATTTAGTTTAGTTCACTTCCAAGATAAGAGCTGGTTTAACACTACATAGAAATTGTTTCACTTACCTAAAGTGAGACAAATATCAGATGAAGTAGCAACTCTAAGACAAAACACTTTACAACTAGATCATTTTGTTTTCAAGACTTACCTTTTTAATACTTATTTAATCTCAGAAACCTTTAAGGCTTCTCCTAAAGTAGGTTTACCTACACTGCACTAGGACGTTTATTTGATTACTGAATAACTAGCGGCAGCTAATAACGCTGGATAAATGCTAGCAGGATAATAACCCCTATGCTTCTTCCATTTTTCAAAGGAATGGCTTTACTGTAGAAGCATCAAACTTACATTCACCAGCAACACAATCAATATTTGAAAATTTGCCAGTCTTTTAACATTAAATTTGCTTAGGGCAAAGCAGAAACATCCAGAGTCTGCAGGAGAAATGTGTGTGGTGTCCTCTGGCCTTTAAGAAGTGTGTTAACTACCTTAAGTCACCTGGTGACCAATTAACTGAGGATAGAAATGTCTCAGGAAAAAATCCTCTTCATGGTACAGTTTGAAACTATTTGCTGCTAGAACGTTTTTATCTGCAAAATGTATAGGTTTAAATCTCACTGAAAAACAAAGAATTACTCTGGAACCCAGCTAAATCATATTGTGGAGGGTAGGCAACAAGACATTAGCAGAGATTATCAGTTGTTCAGTGTAAGCTGCTGTTATCAAGCTCAAGTAGCTGCAAGGACAGAGCCCAGTTTTGGAAAACACACACAGATATATGCACACACGTGTGGAGACACACATAGTCATAGATGTACACAGGCATGTATGCAGGCACACACACACGTGCCCACATGTACACACACGTGCATGACCAAAAATGCACAGAGACTCACACACACACGTGCACCCCCACAGATCCAGCCCAGGAAGGCAGCAGACTTTCTTGACCTACCACAGAAGAATCCTGAACAACATCCAGCTGTCCTCAGAACAGCAGAAACACACAGAAGTAAAAGAACAATATTACAAAGTAAGTGAGACACCTGTTCTTCCCATTTCTATACTATTTCTAATGGCTGTCCCAAGGGATGTTTTTTTAAGGATCTCTATGTGTGCATCAGCCTGAACACTTCCTTCCTTTAGTATTCTTCCTTTTAGTATCAAAGAAAAATTTGTTTGTTTCACCTTTGGCTGTGATTTCTCTTCTGAGTGGAAAACTGAATCTCATGCCAAACCTACTGCCCAACACACAGATCAACAAATGTGAAGTGATGCTGTTAGTGAAACGGATATGGAGGGGCTGAAGGAGCCCGTCTGCCGTGCTACTGGGCCCGTGAACCCAGAGGTGCCGCCGAAATGGTAGAAATGGGAGAACTGCAGCAGAAATGGGGAAATATGGCAGGACACAGCAGGCATCACAGGAGGAGTTCTGCTGCTTGAGCAAACGTCACTGCTTCTGCAATCAATCCTGATTTTTCCTAGGGAAAAGGCAGAGCTAGCCTTCCTAGCCTAGGACAAGGCTGCTAGAGGGAAGCAGTTCCTGGTTTTGACCCATGGCATTACCTTGACCTAGACGGTCTGGATTTCACAGGGACAGCAGACAAGATTAAATACTAGAGAAAATTTATAAAATCCCTAGTTTAATTGGCAACTACTACCAATATTAAATAGATCATTTTAAAGAATCCTATTTCTGAATCACTGAGGTTCAAATATAATTGAAAATGTGCTTATGAGAAACATTTTTTGCAAAGCCTGTGAAACTGTGAGGATTAAGTTGCAGTATCCAACGTGATCAATATCTTGCAATCGCATTAAGGCCTCAGGAAACAGAGGCCCTTGTTCCTTCCTGTTTCCCATTTTCTGTTTTCTGTTTCTAGGCACCATCATAGGCAATCAAACATGAAGAGAAAATGAATTTGCTACAAGCTAGTAGCATTGTAAGTGCCTTTGATATAAGTGGAACAAGGGTCGGTAACTTCTAAGCTCCAGTAGCCTGATAAGAATATTAAGTCTACCGTTTATCCCCAATGAGTGCTTGATTAGCCATACAGTGCTCTGCTGACAGAGTTCACTAAAAATACATTATGCTAATAACACTTGAGCGCCAGCAACACCGGGAAAGCCCAAGTCTTAACACAAAGAATGAGTCATTATGGTATTTACCTGGCAGATACAGTTATAGGCAAAAATACGACTTCCTAGTCCTGTTTGCAAAGATATGAGTAGAAACAGAGGTGATTCCTCGACGCACGCAAGGACTAGGGAAAAAAAAAAGAAATACCCCACATCACCATGCTGGCAAGCGGGAAATAGAGGTGTTTAGTTTTTCAGAGCAGGCAGCTGTTAGTGGGGACAACTCATTTATATGTATTTACCTTTGCCTAAACCACATCATATGGCTACTCACCAGCGCCTCTTTCTGTCCTGTAGAACACTGAATGTGTTTGCTCCGTGCGGTGTACTCGGCCCTCATCAGAGGTTCCCACTGCGGTCCCACGGCTCCTGCCTGTCCCCAGCCCGCTGCCGTTGCCCCGTCGCTTGTGCTCCTGCTAACACGGCATTTGCTGTCATCTAAGGGAGGGATTTATAGGTTGTCTCTCTTTCTCAGCATCAGCTACAGGCGTTACATACCCCCGCAACAATCCAAACCGTACTTCAATGCACAGAAGACAGCTGCGTAGAGAGGTTCATTGCTACTTAACTCACTGAATCTTACAGCTTCTTCCAAAGACCGAACACCCCAGGTCCTCTTCACGGTCCTCCTGTCCTCTACCGCAGCTGCCAAGGTGCAATTAGCCACCAGCCTCGCAGGCCTCTGGACTCCGTGCAGAAGACAGACGCATTCTGCAGCCGTCGGCTATTGCACAGGCAAAGGGGTGTACAGCACTTGGCCATGACTCGTAGCAGGGGCAAGCAATCATTTCACAGACACACAACTGAGAGTTTTTCAAAAAAAGAACAAGCCTGGAAAAGAAAAAGCACAATTAATCTGGCCATTAGAGCTGGTCAAAGTTTTTTTTCCAAATCTTTTACTAGCCAAAAATGCTTTTTAAGCCCAGCCAAAATTAAGTCAAATTTGCCAAACAGTTTCAAAGAACAAAGATAACATTTCAAAAGCAATGGAATGTTTCTTCAATTTTAAAAAGATTTTATTTTTTATATATTTTAAAGGTGCCATAAAAATATTGTTAAGAGTCGATAAAAGTTAAAACCAAAAGATTTGTTTTAGAATGTGTAAACCATTTTGATGTACCTGAAACATATCTTTATTTTTAGTGCTTCATTTTTCCCAGAAAATAGAAGAACAAAAAATAGCTTGGGACTCTACTGATTTTAAGAAATGTTGACAGTGAGCCAAAACCCTCAGCTACTCACATTCAACTATTACAAGCCACCAGATTGTTTAAATGCAAAGGTACAAAAGAGCTAAGTAATCTGATCGATTGTAGCTGCTTGTACATGAAGCAGTAATGTGAGAAACATCCAGGCGATGGAGAAAAGCAAGCACTTCCGTGCCACAATTTGTCTCATGCTAATGTAAACACCTAAAATAGATCAGATGAATCATGCCTTAAAAATGCCCATTTCTCTTCACTGACTAGAGGGGAAACACAGGTGACTAGTGCTGCTATAGCATTCTATCTTATCAATGCCAACAGTGAGGTGAGATGATTCTTTACATTTTAATAATTCACAAAAAAAATACAATTTCAGTATGAAAGACACAAAACATGGGGCCAGAAATTGGAAGGTCTGGCCAATGGAGAGGACATAAATTCTTGTTGGTGACTCTGGTATTCAACATTTTATGTCCTACTTATTCTCCTGTGTTTACCCTTTTTTCTCACCTTTCCTTTCATTTAACCCTCTCATCTTCCTTTGTTCTCATCCGTCTTCTGTCTGTCTTTCTTCAAACCACACAGTTTGATGGCTGTTTTTTAGAAGCTATTGTTGACAGTGCCCACCTGCTTCTGTCATCTGCTTGCCATCTTTCATCGCCATTGGAAAACGAAAGAGGACACTAAAAACCATGAACACTTATGCATAGTAGGGTGTGGGAATTCTCCCAAACTGGCAAACTGTACCATTGTCAACAGGAAATGACATTAGATGTGGCTCCAAGCAAGGATTGCTCTGTTTTTTCAGACTTTAACCCTGAAATGCCACCTTCATTACCTTCCAGTTTTCAACGTATTGTCTGGAGTCAGACCTCCCTTTGAAGTTTTGCTATGAAATCAAGTATTCCAGGAACCCTAACCTCAATTTTTTTGTCTCACCCTTCAAGGTCCTACTGTGAATTCCATATACAATATTTCAAGTTTTATATTCATCTACTTTCCTTGCAAGCAAGACAACAAAGTCCTTAGTGGGGCCTTAGAAGATTTTTCAGCTGGTCCAAATCTGGCCAATGGTTTCACAGTTGACTTCCATGTTAACAGGACAGTGAGGAAATTTGATAAATATAACCCCTATACCCAAGTAGAAGAGAGCTGTGTTTAGAGTTGTTAACAGTATTTTACTGTGCATTCTTCATTATACACACATATGTACATGTATATATACAGAAGCACAGCATCCATCTCTTAAATTTAATTTCATTCTTGTTTAGAGCTTTCTGATGATGCCTACTATACCCTACAAAAATACAGTAAGGATCACAACAAAAATTAAGGGCAATCTGTATTACTCCTAGCTGTAAAAAATCATGTATTTGATTACACCTCTGAGGAAAGAGAGCAATACCTGTATCACCCCACTCCATAAAAGCAGTTTACAGGCACCAGACAACTAAACTGAAAATAGAACTCAGAAAGAACCCATCATACTCCTGGATGACTGAACTGCTGATCACTTTGTCTGGCTGTACGGAAAGTTAAAGCAAGCTGAAAGTTTTCAATTTATAGTGAATAGTGTACTTAAGCAGCAGAAAATTATATACTTACTGTTCCACTCCAACTGTGTGTGATATATGAAGTATAATGAACTCCAGTAAAAAAAGAAATGAAACCAGGTGGTAAATAATCAAACTATACTCTTCATTAGCTTTGGTGTTTATTCCACCGTTCTGCAAGCAATAAGAAGCCACATAGAGTGTTAGTGCCTTTTATTTCCTACTGTCCTTTATTTTTTGCTGTTTGTATTATCAATATTTCCCTTTTACATTCTCCTTATTGTTCCTTTTTCCTCCCCCTTCTGGGATTCTGATACTGTTGTTCACTAAATTTACTATCATCAGGTTTAAACACTTTTTTGTTTATAAAGTTAATTATCCATCACTATAAGCAAGTCAATGTAAGTTCTCTGGCTAATCACAAGAAAGTCTATCTTGTTATCACCCTCTCTTTCCTGATAAATTCTCAGTTAATTCCAGGAATATAGGACAGGACAGAAATATTTCCTCAGCACTTATGAACCTGATTTTTGACAGTGGAAGGAAACACTTGGGTACATGTGAACTACATTTGAGGGAGAATAGTTATGACCAGGTAAAATCCTGCTACAGATTTCTGAGAATTTCATCAAGGTAAGGTAAGTGTACAGTGACTTCAGTAGATACTGAACATGAAGCAAATTAAAGACACTGCAGAATGAGGTTTTGTGAGAGCAAACCATCATTCCACATCCAGCTAAACATGTAAAATTACTTTTATGGAAATTGGGGATTTTGGCCCTTTTTTTCCCGATTATTTAAAAATCTCTCATTATCTCTCTTTTTCATAGTTCTGTGCTGTACTCTTGGCAATAATAGTGAGCACGTTAGACTCAGAAACAGTAATTAGTATCTGTTCATACAAATGTTCTGGCCTGTTTTTTCTCATTACTCAAACTCCATACACAAGACATGTTTAGAAGCATAAATTGTTTTCCTACTGCGCTTCTAATTAACACTTCCATTAAGACCCAGGCAGAGAGCATGGAACATACTGAAAGAAACTGCTGTTTACAGAAATGGTGATAAAATGTATACAAATACGTCCTGCAAAGTGCAATCAAGCCAGCTTGTGTGACATGTGGATGTGTTTCTTTATGTATGTAGGCACAAACAGATGTGGTACGCTCACATGCAAGACTAATTTGTTCATTAATGTTAAAAAAACTAGATGAATAACAGTCCATTAATTTTTATAATTACTTCTTGCATGCCCATATCACTGCTCAATTTAGTTTCTGAAGCCCTTAGTAGATTCAGATTGGCTCCTTGGCATGATCATACTGGATACTTCAGTTACCTGCCACCGAGTTTGCTTTTACCAGATTGGATTTACTTGGATTTTTATATTTATACACTTTCTAATGGCCTCCACCTGTCTTCTTATTCTACGTAAAATTCAAATTAACCTTAAATTAAAATAAATAGTAACAGTTTACCTTTTTTTTTTTCCATCTTGAAAGGCAGAATGAATTGATCAAATGGCTTGCTAAGCACCATAGATAGTTCTGGGTTTCTATAAGAGCTGATTTATGTCTTTGAATAAAAACATACATAGTCTTTTTGATTTTGCATATATTCAATACAAAACCAAGTGAGAAAAACCTCCAAGCATCTGTGACTGAATTTCACCTCCAGAAATCCCACTGTGAGACTCAGGAGAGTCAATCCACAAGGAAACAGATTAAACAAATAGTCTTGTGACCTAAAGTGCAATAAGCTTTACACTGCGAGAGTAAGTTTGAAAGCCTGATAATTAACTGTAACTCGAGGTTGGTGATAGGGGGATGTTGTTGTCTTTGTTTTTAATTACATTTTATTGAACAACTAAGTGATAAGCATCAAAAGACAAGATTGTC
>NW_010561726.1:47470-49173 GCF_000687285.1 Phaethon lepturus | reverse complement strand
TGTCTCTGTCACTGATGAAGATATGAAACAGGCTCAGGAATGCACCTCACTCTTCTGGAGCGTGCAGAGGTCCTATGCAGGGAACCCAAATCACGGCTGGGAGAGCGCGACGTGCCGGAGGACGCACTGGAGCTTTCCATGTCCAAAGAGGACGGAGCAGGGCTCGCCCACGTGCAGTAGCAGAGGTGTGGACGGTCCTAGGGGAAACTTGTCCTCGGCAAGCAGCGCTGGTCAACCTCGCGCCTGGCGCAATGGCCACGAGGTTGACTGCACTTCTGTTCTCTCTTTCTACAGGGATTTAGACAGAATTAGACTATGATGGCCATACAAGTGTTGCTTCAGACTTGTGCAGCCCGCCAACATGGGTCACAAACGTAAAAGCATCAGCTCACACAAATCCTTTTAACCCTTTCCAGAATCCCTCTGAAAGATTTCCAAGATTTCAGACCCACAAGAGAAACACCAAACCGATGCCTTTCCACCAACATAAAAAACCAGTAATTAGACTCGCATATTCGCCCAGCAGCCACACCTACTCCTATCACAAAATCTTGTAACTATAACCGCATGTGTGCATTACACCGTAAATTAAAATGACATTACTGTCATATATCTTTTCCCAGTGCTCTCAAAAATCCCACAGAGAGATTGCCACTCGAAGAAGCAGGAAAATTAATTAAATTGGAAAGCAAATGAACCCAGACGTTGCAGACAGCGTAAAAAGGGTTGACAAGTGACACAGGGAGACACCATGCTTCTCTACATGCAAATGAAAAAGCTCTTACCTAGGGCTTCTTAGACCACCAGAAATAAGACTATTTTATGCTTTAAAACGAAGACGACACGTTTGTTACTTGAGGAGGAACAGACTGGGTCTTGGCAGCAAGACAAATTGTAAACGCAATTCAAAGTCTTCCTTGCTTTAGACTACTCCTGTGCTTCCCCAAAGCACTTCGATGAACCTTGGGCAGGACAAAACTTGCCGAGCAGCAACCCTTGAATATTTATTTCACGTTCGTGTGCTGCACAAGCTCCCTAAAAGCGCCTCTGGGCAGCCCAGGTTAACCCACTCTGGAAATGCAGCTAGACAGAACCCAGTCGCACAAAGACCTTCTCTTAAAGGCGTCAGGTTCCTCCTGGTGAGACGAATCCGGCGCTCCCGGACCCACGCAGGCGTTTGCCAGCTGGGCCAGGCTGAGCTGCAAGAGAGAAGGAAAAATAGCTGGGATGGAGTGAAAGACCCCCGGGAACGAGCGATGGAAGGAGGAGATGGAGCAGAAGAGCCGCAGAGGGGCTTGACGTCATCTTTGCCAAATCACCAGGGAAGAAGGTGATGGAGGGTGCTACCTCACAGCCCCGTCCCAGAGAAAAAACAAGCGGAGAAGCAGCAGAAGGTCCACGGCAGAGAGCTTCTCATCAGCAAAGGAGAAAAAGCAATTAAGCAAAAGAGCCAAGGTCCGTTAGCAAAATCAAAGACACGGGGAGGCTGGGGACTCCACCTGACAAACCAGGTAAGACCCTGGGAGACGCAGAGGCCACCGGAACAAGGACACCCGTCCCGTTCGGATACTGCCATTCCGACCAAAGACACGGGGAGGCTGGGGACTCCACCTGACAAACCAGGTAAGACCCTGGGAGACGCAGAGGCCACCGGAACAAGGACACCCGTCCCGTTCGGATACTGCCATTCCGACCATCAAGCC
>NW_010561726.1:45673-47446 GCF_000687285.1 Phaethon lepturus | reverse complement strand
GAGCGGGAGCTCCCAGCCTGTACCTGGTCACATTTAAGGCCATTAGGCACTGCCTCCAGTAAGGGTAAACTGTCCCAGACAGGGTGATGCTGACCCGAAGGCATTTTGGGGAAAGTCGTTGGGAGCTGTGGGCTGGAGACGCAGCCCCAGCAGTAGCACTCACTGACAGCACGCCGGGAGAAGTGAACTCCCTGTAGACCTGCAGCAATGGGGCGGCTCGTAGCTAATTGACTACCAACAGGACAAGTGCCTTAGATATCCGAACTCTGAAATGCACGTTTGTATTTATCAAAACCGGAGGATTAGGCCATTTGAATGCTGCCACCCAATAAAAGCTTCTTGATGACGGCAGCTCATGTTCGTACTCCGTGATCTACCGGTTCCTGAAAGAAACAAAGACTTGGTTGTCTTCTCTACACCCTTTATGAGGGTGGGACCCTCGTCCTTGAGGACTCCTTGTCGTCGCTTTCTGCCATGCTGTCCTCGGCAGCCACCAAGCTGCACATCCCCAACTCTCTCCTCAGCAAGACCAAAGAGGTGGGAAGACCGGTGACCTAGGTGGCTTCAGACCAAGCGTCCTCACTAGTCCAAACAACCTCGATCTGACGGCCTTGAGGACAGACTGCAGTGATGGCCACAGGCTGCAGGCATTAGATGAGAGCTGAAAACCTTGTGTTTGAGAAACGACCGGCCCAGCTGGCCGGCAGTGGGCACAGTGTCCACGCTTGAAATGCGGTGGGAGTATTCAGCCTAGAAGGAGAGTTACCGTCCTTCCTTGCCCCGCACATACTCACCTCTGAAGATACGTTTGCCTTTCCCTTCGCACCCAAGGGCCAAGCACGTGACCTTGGCAATACAGAATCTCTTTAAAACAGATTTTACCATTTTTAGAAGACCTGTAGTAAATAACTCAGACACAAATCTTGGAGATGGGACTCAAGACCAAATCACAGCAGGGGTTTAGGACTACTACGAAGAATTCGAAATAAAAATGTGAATTTTTGTAAGGGAGCAAGTAGAGGGTTGGATGTGGGAAAAGGTGGAGGGGGACAACTATCTGGAAGAGTATCATCAGTAATCTGTGGTGAAAGAAGGAACAGAAGAGAATATACCATAGTGTTTAGTGATTTTTCCCAATGGACAAAGAGCGAGAAACGAGAAAAACAGAACTTGCCCCACTCCTTTTAAAATTTCATAGAACCTATTGAATGAAAGAATTTTTCCTTTACTTTCAACAATTGTGAGGGGGAGCAGAAATATTGCTTCATGGCGCATCGACCCTGAACGGAGGTGTTTGTCGAAAACAAACCAAGGGCTTCCATCAGCAAAATCTTGAGCTGGAGAACATCTCTTCTGAGCATGGAAGCTCCCGAGTGGGTTCCTGCTGCAGCAGGACCTGGGAAGTGTCGTGCATGAGAGCCGTGTGACACAAACTCCCTGGAGATTTACCGACCAGCTTCTCATCTTTGGGCTCTTGGACTTTATTATCATTTATTATTTAGTAATAACTACGACGAACACAAAGTCAGTCTACCGAAGGTTCATGAATCACAGCAACTTATCAGCATATTAATCAGCTTCTGGTAGGGAAAATTATAATAGTGTGAGCTCTAACAAACGCTTTTATAGTTTCACGCTTGAAGTCAAACAAGCTACAGGCGAGACTGACTCTTCATCCCCGATTCCACACCAACGAGCTAATCTATCTGCTGCAGGACTGGTGCTGTAGCAAAAGTGGACGCAAGAAAACAGGATGGATAACGTGCCAGAGCA
>NW_010561726.1:28296-45642 GCF_000687285.1 Phaethon lepturus | reverse complement strand
GTTCAGCAGCTCATATTTGGGGCAGATAAAGTGAATTCTACCAATAATAAAAAAGCAAGGGAGAGTCCATAAATACATTTTAAAGCTACCTGCAATTAAAACAGCTTACATGAAGATCCAAGTTAACTATAGTCTACTTTAATTAAACAGTAAACGACACCCAAACACTGCTGCCGATGTTCCAAAACACACTGAATTAGCGAAGCGGGAGCAGTCGCCAGCCGAGCACGAGGAACCAGGACTTGCTGGGGCACAGACGCGGCGCTGGACAGACGCAGCTCCGTCTGCAGTGAGAATATTCTCTCCGTGCCGCCTTCACTCAGCTCAACAACCAGCCCGTTCAGCAGCGAGAAAGCATGGCTAGCGGAAAATGCGCGAGGCTAATTCCACTCTTTCAGTTTAGGAAGGAAAATGGGAAGGAGGTTGTAATTCAACAGAGCTGGGAATCTTAAGGACACCGAAAAATGAGGCTTACTAACTATATGAGAAACCACCTTTGTGTAATAAATCTGTTAGTTCAAATATGGGGAATGTTTCGATAAACATTTTTTATGAATTTAACACTTCTGAATTTGTTTCACTTAGTAACTCTATCTTAAAACTTCCTTTTTTAAAGTTAATTATGATTTCCCATAAAAATTAATCTAATTCAGACCACATTTTAAAAATCATTTAGGAAATTACTCTCCTTCATACTTCCTTTAAGGAAGATCAAAATGGAAAAATTAAGAATCTGAATAAATGTATGGTACATCAAGTACCTGAGTATGTGCCAAGGATTTCCCATTCTCCCCAACACACAGCAGCCAATTTGGTACAAAAATTTTTATTTATCTTGAAATGGACCTCTCCCCCTAGCTCACCAGGTAGAGAAAAAAACAAAGAAGTGAGAATGAGAAGGAAAATCAGACTGAAACTGACTATTTCAACCAAAAGCATTCTATTCTGTATAAAGCATTCAGATTTAGCACTAAAAAACCACAAGAGCACAGAACTTAACTTGCCAGTATCCTGATTATCATCCTTGCCTTTCCGCATATACCCCACCTGAGTTTTACACCACAAGGTTAGAAATTAATGGTTTATGTGTGATCTTTCAAGATAAAAATTCAAGTCATACACGCGCTGTACTTGATTTGGGGTAAAAAAAAGGGAACTCTAAAACAAACGGAGGACATAGCCTACGGCTAACAACCTTTACCTCAACTTCACACTTCAGGGTTTTTTTATTTCTCTTTCTCGCCTAATATAAAGCTTGGCATTAATTTTTTTCAGTGTCCTCCACTATTGCAAAATGATGAGATAAAAAAAATTATATCTGATACTGTATAAAGTCTATATTCTATCCCAAGTTAGATGTCAAATCAAAATTTTGTGACAGACGTCGTATACTCTGTCCATGAAGTCATCGTGGGAACAGTTTGCTGACATGCTATTCCAAATTAGGGGCTCTGAGCAAACTCTTCCATTCAGCAGCCAGTCAGGACTGAGACACTCGTTAAGCCCCAAAGCTGTAAAGAGCTCCCAGGACCATGGAAGGGGTTTGCACACGTGGTGGCAGTCAACATTCCCTCCAGATCTACCAGGTCATACGCTTCTGCGATTATTTTCAAAGCAACTTGAGAAGGAAATATCTACAGACTCCTTCACTTTATGCCTCTCCTGTGAAAAGTCTATTTTCTTTGTCTCTCTGAGTTTAAACATCCTCCAGAATAGCTCGTGGCTACACTAGAGACGGATACGTAGCTAAACGACGCAAGTTAAAGCAACGTAAATGAAGTCTAAGCACAGAAAGCAAGAACTGGATGGACAGCACCTAGCACTTGTAACGTAGAAGACGTGGCAGCCTTCGTTTAAGTCTCTGTTGAGACTCCACCCTCAGGAGTTGCCTGTCTTTTTTATACAAAGGATAAAAGTTAAATTTTCTCCACTTCTTTTGCAATATAACTTCAGGTCTTACATTAAATATTCAAACAAATTCATATTTAAAAGGTTTTGTAATGCTAACTGCGTAGCAAAGAAAATAGCTCGCTATTTAAACACTTTTTAACCTATTTATTTTAACACTTTTAACCTAAAGAAAATAGTTCTTTATTTAAACAATTTTAACCTATTAGTTTTGGGACTTTATTGTAAGAATTCAGCCCACTGACTCCTTACCTTACACTTGTGCAACAGGAAAACCAAGCACTAATACGATCCAATTCCTGCTTCAGTGTCCTATGTTCAAGCAGTCACTTGAATTTTCCCTTCTCTGTTTTTCAGTTGATATAACCAAGGACCTTGTTATATTTTTTCCAGTCTGATCTGCCTCCAACTTTTTTCTCCAAGGTCTTCCTGCACATCTGCACTCATTTCTCTTCATTTACCACAAACTCTAGAAGACAAATGTCTGAAGTTCGGTGGTTTGGGGTGAATCCAGCCTCATGGGGGTCACCTCGCCATGATCCCTACCAGAGCTGGCACAAGCTGCCCAATACAGACAACAGCTTTATATATTTAAGTGCACAGTATAATCTTCATGGTGACTAACCAGCAAGTTATTTTAGAAGATAACATCCTATTAATGTTGCCATTTGATTTATTCAGAATGCAGTCATGTAGAATTCATTCATCTAAACCAGAAATCACCCTCTAAAATTCTCCTTCAAGAAAAGTCAAGGTACAAATTCTATCCAAACTGCACCTCAATATTTAAATACAATTGCCTTATCAAGTGCCCAAAAGCAGCTTCTAAAACATTCAGGACTGTATGAAAGCAGATACAGAAAATCTACACTGCCTTGGATATTAAGGTGGAGCTTTAGGCATGTGCCAAAAAAAAAAAAGTAAAGTGGGAGAAAAGTAGATTCTTGTCGAAACCATCCTTGTGCTGGGAAGCGCAAAATTGCTGTTATTTCTAGGGTAGGAAAATAACTGTGCACTTATGAGCTCATTCTATCACCCAAGCACTGCTGGAGTCTGCAGTCCTCTTACAATGGTGATATTTTTGAAGAGACTATTATTCACAAAGATTTTTTTTTCCACTCCTCTAGTGCTTTGCCTGTGAGACCAAAGTTCCCCCGAGCTACAGTATCTCCAACAAAGCAGCATGCATAAATTTCACGGGGAAAAAGAAAGGGTGAGTAAACACGGGGCACAACGCTTTTGAGGAACCCTCTGCTCTGCAGAGTATCGGACAGGTCTCCCTCGCAGCAACACAGCCAGCCCTACTGATCCACCAGCTGAAATAGTTACTGAAGTCAATGAGAATATTTTGTAAATGAAGTAGCTAAGAGTATTTGATGTGCATTACCATTTGCTGTTGACCACTCTCCTCCACAAAAGCACATTCCCAAGCAATTTCACACATTAGGTAAAAGTCAACACATACAACTGGCAATGCAAATATAAAGAAGAAAGTCTTAACACAATATGACACTTAATAGCTAATTACATTCAACGAAATGTTAGAAGGCGGCGTCTTCCAAGGCTGATTTTGTAAGATGCTTACAAGATCAGAAGAACACACGCTAAACATCATCCATGGGGAAGAACACAGGTATGCCTAAACTGAGATACTCTTTTTCCAAAGCACTATTTCTGAGCTAAAATCTTTCCGTATCAGTACACTTTAGTTCCCCGCTAGTTACATAATTTTGGTAAACATATTTCAATGCCTTTTTTTAGTATTAAAGGTTACACTTTTAGACAACTCCATTCTAAAGGTGAACTTCAAACAGACATCAGACTTGCTGTTCAACATAAGATTAACTCAACCAAAGCATAACTTGGGAACAAAAAAGATCAGTCAATAATGCAGTTTAAATCACCACCTCTAACAATAACTGCATGATCTTCAAACAAGGGACTCTCGCCTGTGGGATCCTCATTTCTACGGCAGGATTATTCCAGCACGTGCACACGAGTCGCTCAGTTCAGCTCCGGAGGCAAACCCCCCAGCTCCCAGCTGACTCCCCCAGCAACTGCTTGAAAGTTTTGTTTGTCTAAAGAAACCCCCTTTTGATCCTTCTCTTTAGGATCTCCAGGGCATCCTCTTCTTATGAATTCAGGTCCATTTCTTCTCACTAACCTTTGTGCGCTGGCTTTGCTGAAGAGTTTTTCCTGCAAGTCACGTTCCCATCTGGCTCCCTGATGGAACTCTTTCTCCCTTCGTTAAGGGATTAACCACCCATTAATGATCATCTGCTCTCACCACCGAATACGGACGCTGACGAAAGAGCCACTGAACACTGGTCCTACCTGTATACGCCATGTTCTTCGGGTTTCCATAGGGAGCCCCAGGTTGGACGGGGCTGTAAACAGGGTTCATGATGGAAGACCAGGAACTCTGGGGACAAAAGAAAAGCAGAGTTGAGGTGACTGCCTTACGTTAGCTGCAGAGTCGTCTTCTGTGCAGAGAGTCTTCTGCTCCACGATAGCATTACTGCATTGTAATTCAAGACAGAGCGAGCTGTGAAGGAAAGGATTTACAACTAGACGTTACAACCAGATAGCATATTTAATAATTCAAGTTTTGGATCTCTCAGTTAATTCCCCTAACTTCTTCAGCACTGCATATTCTGCCTACAAATGTGCCTGAAGCAGATTCATCTTACACATCTCTGCCTTCAGGGGGGCTCAGGACTCATGACCCCACTTCTCGCTTGCGATGAACAAAGAGGAGAAACCACAAATTCTGACAAGGAATTCTCCCCCTTGGAGGAGCTAATAGTTCTTGGGTGACAAAAACAACCACAACAAAGACCTGACCTTTCAGAAATTAGCAGATAAAAGACCATTTGCTGCTGGCGAGATGGAAAGCAGCAAATATTTGTGAGCTTTCAGCGTGAGCTGACTACAATAACCTTGAGCCTACAGCTTCGGTCCTGTGCAAGGCTGCACAGGGCATCCAGGGCCACCCACCGCATCCCACCGCTGTCCCAGACGGGGAGATGCAGTCATGGACCTAACGTGGGCAATGAGATTTTAACAGCCCTTCTGTTTCTCTCTCCAATAAAGATGATGAAGCAGTACCGGGTTAGCTTCTTGTGAGTTTTATTTAGAGGAAAGCAAGTAACTTGGGAATTTGTGTCTACTAACTGTCAGTGAAGCAACTGGCTCAGTTAATTATCTTAATGAAGCACATTCTCAATTCTGATTAATGGGAAAATCAGTCATTAAGCTTTATTAGGCGATGCATTTGTCTCCACAGCTATCTAGCGACAATTTCACACAAGAATCTCAACGATCTTGCTTCAAAATGTGGGGTTTTTTTTTAAATGTATTATTTTACAGCTCATAAATAAAACCGTTCTTTCCAAACAAGTCTCTCATGATGGATGCACAATTTGTTAGATCATTAACTCCTTCCGCTTTACCTCAGGATAGTAAACAAGTCAAATGTTAAATGTTAGCACCAATTGACTTGACAACAATTACTGCTTAATTAATTAGCCTTTCCTCCACCCCCAAGTTAGCACAGAAGGAGCAATTCTCAAAGCAAAGGAAATCGCAGTTATAAAAGCGAGCGGGAAGCAAAAGCTACGCAGAGATACGTATTTAAACCAGCAGCTTCAGTAACGCATGATGGAGCTCTTAAGAAAATCAACAGGAAAATCAGTGCAAAACTTTCCATCCATGAGACATTACAGCTGGGGATTTACATCCAAGTGTAAGGGCTTTACGGCCATTTGGTCCTCGTGTCCCCAGGCAGTGCTCCGAGTCCCAGAGAGCCTGCCTCCGGCAAGCGGGTGTTTGCCTTCTGGCTTGAGTTCTCGTTTACAGGAGAAAACCCAACGTCATCAATCTCCGAGATGGTAAACACCAGCTTCCGTGTGTCCATCCAAAAGCCTGGCTTTTTGGCTGCCATACAGATCCCGTTCAACACAGGAGGCTATTTCAGCATAGGATGCGGCAGAAACAGGTCGTACTCATACCTCAAACTGCACAAACGCACACATTACGTGTCTGCATACGCTACATGATACCTCCCTACCACATACGATTTCTTCAGATGAAGATGAAATTTTTAAAACCCCTATATTCACAACAATTATCTTTTCTCTAGTGAAAAAAAAAGTTGATTTAAGCCCAACCACCCCATCTCTATCACATGTTATTTCTCCAAACACTTGATCATAGATGAGGCACCAAAGTGAAAAGCTCCTCCCTGTCCAAAGCATGTAGGACATGTTTCACCTTACTTATTCAGTAAGTTGAAAGCATCTGATGGTTTGACAGTAACACGGTGGGAGAATGTGCTGCCCAGAAGCACCAGCATGACACAATGCATGAGGACCATCTACTTGCTGCTCTAAACACAAGTCTGGAAGCCAAAACCTCCTCCTTTTCACCCAAATGCCTCCATCAATTTTTTTTTTTTTTTTTTTTTTTGCAATTCATTTCCATTGTCACCCTGCGATGCAGATTCCACATCAATAGTGGGAATAAGGCAAGAAGGTGTTCTGAACTTTTAATGGTTGTAAAATATTCTGACAAGGAAAAGCACTATAAAAATCCAAAGGTATGTCCACATTAACAAATACCTTGGTGTAATCAGACATGCAATCAAAGCATTTTGTGCTGAGGCTCCTGTGGCTACACCTTCTGTGCTTTGAGGGTTTCTTTTGGACTAGATTTAGTCTGGTTTTTAGTCTGGTCCCCATCTGACACATGGTTTGAAGTCATCTAAAGGACATCACCAGTATGTCCTTTACTGGTATGTCCATCACCGGTATGGACCGTGAGAGGTTGGAGGACGTGTAATGGGCAACTGGAGTGAAGCTTCTGAAAGAAATCTGGTCTATGCACACCAAAACCACTTTGTGCACAGAAACAACAACGCAATCAGTGGGAGTCACTTCCAAAATGGAGTACTGGTCTGAATTAAAACACCGGTAATATACGTAGACTAAGGGTTACTACTTGTACATGATGCTTTAAGTAACAGATGCCACAAATAGGTCTTGAGAGAAAGAGGAGAGAGGTGTCATAAGAGTTGCAGAGATTTCTGGCCATAACTCACTGTTAAATCACTAATAGCACTCTTCAAGTCCAGACAAGAAATGCCCAGTGGGACAGGGAATGTGACAGACATCAATAAAAAAAAAAAATCACAAATGACCTGGAGAAGGTGGAGAGGCTGCAATCACATACTCTTTCTCACAGCCCAAGCAAGTGGAGGCGTTAGAAGAAATAATTTTGTAGGTTCAAAACAAGTCAAGGGGGTGGCTGGTTGCTTTGCTTGCCCCAGCACCTCCCTCGCTGCCAGGACAGTGGGATTTGGAAAGCCTTCCAAGGGACACAGCAATTCCTCCTCTCCCCGAGACAGACTTCCAGACAAGCTTTTAGACTGGGAGGACCTTTGACCTGATCCCATCCTGCCATCCTTGTGCTCCCAGGAGAAAAGTCAATATCCAGGTTCCATTTTAAGCGCCTGGCCACCCAACTAACGGCATGATGCCTGACATTGGACTACGCTCTCAACAAATGTTCCTGTGGTGCTGAATAGTGCTCCTTGCATGGGGGCCACTGGGAGATCCTTACATCAATACCAAGCGGCTGCAAAAAGCCGCATCCTACTCATCAGTCAAGCACGGGCACATGGCTCTTCGTGTTGGCCATTTCAGAGGATCCGTAAGCTGAGGATGTTCTGCAACAGAGCGAGGAAGTGACGGGTCCATCTTTCTCCAGCCCTGTATTCTCCTTCTCACACACACAGAGCCAGCCTCTTACCCAGCTGAGCCTTCCAGCCCAAGAAATAAAGTTTATGAGGGTCCCTCTTCCCTCCACCTTCCAGTTGAATGTGTGTTCCTCCACCAGAACCACAGAGCTGGACCTGCTCCCGGGCAAGGATGGAGTCACAGCCGCATTTATAAAGTGCCTTCTTCAATGCAGTCATCATTTCATTTGCTCTTTTCTGGGTGTGAGGAGTACCAATAAATCATAATTTGGTGAAATTTACTGCGTATGTCTGGCTTGCATTAGGTGGTGTACCAAACGGTAAAAAGAAACACTTATTAAGAAGGATGAAAGAAAAAGCTTTTTTAGGCAAGATAAAAAGATTGTAATCACATTAGGGGTTTGAGTGTGTTGTGAGGAAGAGGCTTGTGCTTCCTCCCTGCTTGGTATGCAGGGGGTTATTTCCAGCCAGCATGAAAGAGTCCATGCGAACGGCATTTCAGATGATTTTCTTTCTTTTCAGCATCTAGTATTAAAGCACATCCAGATGAGCTTCAAACACATTCTGCAAGACAATACCATTCAAAAATACATTTTAAATTCATTACAGGCACCGCATTGTGGCATCTGAAAAGCTACACTGAAATGGGAATAAAACAGGATTAGCAAAATTAAACCTTCACCACAATAACTTGCAGCACTTGCTCGTGGCCATGAATACACAACAAAAAGACCAATAGAAATGAATTCTAAACAGACAAACACAAGTATTGCTCTATTGCACGGAGCTTCCACCGCTTCCTGATCCCCACGACAGTGATGCTCAGCTGCTTAGAAGCTGCTGGGACTCCAGCAAGGAGTTGAAGGAGTGGCTCCAGTAGGAATGGCACGGGAATAAGCGGCGAGCAAACAGCCTCGGGATACTTTCTGGCTGTAACCTGGTTAACATTTTCACGCATTTTATCCTCCCTGTGAAAGCGCATGGCATGCTTCCATCACACTAGGAAATCACTTCAGATGAAGGGTCAACAGAAATACAAGCGAGGTCAGTCTACGGGCGGCCACCACGCCATCAGCAGGTCAAGGCACGAGTCAAATCAAGTTTGCACAGGGGATTTCCAAGCAGCACGAGAAGGGAAATGAAAACTTGTGCTGTGAATGCTGAGCTTGAACTTGCCGCGCTGTGAAGCGGCTGTAGAGCTACGCTCGGGTGTTCTCGCCTCGCTGGACCAGAGCTGGGCTTTGCGCTCTGCGTCGCGCTCTGCGTCGCGCTCTCCTGCTGCTGCCACGGTGCTGTCACCTACTTCATCCTCTTCCTACAGCAGCACTCAAAGCATTCAAAAACCAGCACAGGTATCACCACCACCTTCAAACTACTGCAGACGCGAGACAATGGGAACATCTTACCCTGTCGTTTTTCTCTATCGTTAGTTTACTTTGCACCTTTGAAAGAGTCATGACCAGCTTCACTGCTTCCCAAAGTCATTCTGGCCTTAAGTCTTCAAATACCGGTGGCCATCAGGAATTTTTACACATGAATAATTTTTTACACAAGTATTTCTATGCACACATCGGTGGGTCTGGCATCTTATACACCTCTTCCACTCTGATATACAGAAATATAGGTATTTCCCACTTACACCATATAGAGGCAGAGGAAAAGAAAGACGACACTGAAGATTTAAAAAACCCTAAAAGAAAAGA
Source organism: Phaethon lepturus (assembly GCF_000687285.1). Lineage (NCBI taxonomy): Eukaryota > Metazoa > Chordata > Aves > Phaethontiformes > Phaethontidae > Phaethon > Phaethon lepturus. Next base: position 36,276 of record NW_010561726.1, on the reverse strand, counting down.
CTAAATCTGGCATGAAGTTATTTTTCATTTTCTTTTCAGATTAAGAATAAAATCTTTATAAACGGAGTGTTACTGAGAAAGAAATATATTTTTCAAGGGTTCTTGAAACAGTGACACTTACACGAGCATCTTTCAGGTTCCCAAAAAATTGAATAGTAGATCTCCAGTTCAGTCCAGTTGTGAAGAGTGAATAATGTAAATGCGAGTTTTTCTAGATGTCAGACACTCCTCCATCGTGTTTCATGTCAGTCCTTGTGTCAAGGTGACTTAACCTTTGGCTTCCCACACCGCTTAGGTTGTGATTTGCCTTTGCCTTCTGTGAAACGGGGATGTAAGCGCTTTTGAGAGACCAGTTCCTTACGTTTTTCTTTGGAAAGAAAGTGGTATTTGATCCTCTGAGTGTTTGCATATCTGTACCAAAAATTATTTATTTCACATAAGGAGGCAAAGAACCGACCGTCAGAGAGTGCAAACAAAGAAAAAAGGCGAAGCAAAAAGATACGTTTCTTCCTTGATTTGCACATCACCTCTTTAAATTCATTTTATACAAATCGCATGCTAATAGTATTCAGTCAAAGCCTCCTTGAACATGAAAAGACCTCCTGACCTTGCACTACATTCAAATTCCAATAATTTTCTGACAATTTTTCAGTTAAGTCATTTGAAGCTTGACCCTCACTTGGGATCCACTAAACAATAATTAAATTAACTTCCAATTCATCTGCTGAAGGTTAATTTAGGCAAGTTACAAGGCTACATCCCACCTTTCCCCCAAAAAAACTCTGCTATGTCAGTATGCACGAGCTCAGAGATTCATAACACAATGTGGTTTTCCATAATTAACATGTCCTTTTTAATTTACTCCTTTTTTAGCTACCCAGTAACTAAAAGTTGATTGGACATATCTCACCTAAAGCAAAATATTTAACCTGTTAGAGACCTTATAAAAGCATCAGGCCAAAGTTGATACCATTTTAGCTAATCTTTTATTAATAAAATAAAATGCAATTTGAAAAAAAATCAATTTAAAGAGGGAAACCTAAGAAGGCCAGACTCCACAAAAAGTTTAAGGCTTCAATTAGCAGTAAATTATTAATGGTAGCACTTTTTTTGTACAGTGGAGTGTTCACTTTCATCTCTTCCACTACACTTCAGCTACACCTTGATGTTTATACAGATCGATCTAGGACATCATTCCAGAGCCTGAATGTTGCTTTTTTCCTGCAGTTCTCCCCAGTTTTCACTTTCAGAGAAAATTTCAGCTCTGCTCCAGCCTTGTTTTACCTGAGTAACTGTAAAATCTGCACCACAACCTCCAGCTCCCCCACATCTGCAGCACCCTGCTTCATCAACTCTGCAGCCAGAGAGAAGGGTCATCGTGGTCCTCAAACCATCGCACTGGTGCATCTATTGATTTTCATATTGCCATCTTTATTGACGAAGCACCCATGAAGCATTAGCGAGCAGCAAGAGCTAGGCAAGAAGTTTTTCTTCTATCCTGAGACAACATTTGCTGTTTCAAAAAAGTGAACATTTGAAATGCACGTTAGATTTCAGGCTTGCTCTCCGTCATGCCCTGGACCCTTTTTCTGGGAGCATTTCCAGTGGAAATGAAGATGTGCAGCGAAGCAGAGGTTCAGGAACGCTTTAGCAGTCGATTCTCTGCTGATGTGAACCAGATTTGGGATGGCACGTCTGCATCCCTCAGGGGGTAAAGGCTTGCAGACAGCGTCAGCGTCCTCCACGCACAGACCATCTTCAGAGGAAAGATATGCTGCACGGTTTCACTCTCCAGTCAAGTTCTGAATTAGAAGAGCTAGTTTAAACAATATTCCCTCCACTCAAGAGATTGCAACCTCGAGAGAATACGCAAAGAGCATGATGTGAAAATATTTGAAGCAGAGTCGTTACCCGACGCAATCAAGACGTTCAATGTGTGAACACAAACGGTGTTGAAGTCAGCAGTACAGCTAATGCAGCTGGTGATTAACACAACGTCACTTGTGTACGGTCTTCCACGAGGCTCTGAATGTGACTGAATTGCATTACTCATTAATTACGTTGACGATGTAGATACTTCGTGTCACAGCACTTCAGCTATCGCAAAGGCAAGAGCGTTTGTATCCGGCTGCTCCGAGGAATCCCGGGGACTCAGCAACGAGCCGCTGTCCCCTGCCACATGGATGTTACCAGGTCAGACTACACCAACAGGAGAGCAGACACAGGAAGGGTGAGATGTCAATGACCACCATGGACCAGCGGTACGGTTCTCACCAGATGAAACACAAGCTGTTCAGCTGAAGATGACCCTGATGGAAGCAAAGAATTAAAACAACTGGAAATGCTGTGGAGCGAGGCATTTCTGTACAGCACTTGACCTATCCAATCTCAAAGACCAGCAAAGGGAAAACGAAAACGAGATGGATCATTGACAGTCCTACGGCATCTTTCATACTGAACCACCTCCAAACCAGGGCAGTAGCACCCATATATTCACAGGGGAGACACATGAGGGTGGCATGGGCTAGCTGGGAGTCACGGAATCATAGAACCTCAGAACAGTTTGGTTGGAAGGGACCTTAAAGATCATCTAGTCCAAGCCCCCTGCCATAAGCAGGGACATCTACAACTCCAGCACTTGCTCAGAGCCCCGTCCAACCTGACCTGGGATGTTTCCAGGGATGGGGCATCCACCACCTCTCTGGGCAACCTGGGCCAGTCTCACCACCCTCAAAGTTAAGAATTTCTTCCTAGTATCTAGTCTAAATCTCCCTTCTTTCAGTTTAAAACCATCACTCCTCATCACTACACTCCCTGACAAAGAGTCCCTCCCCACCTTTCTCCTCAGCCCCTCTCAGCCCTGGCAGCTGCAGGAAGGTCTCCCCGGAGCCTTCTCTGCTCCAGGCTGAACCCCCCCAGCTCTCCCAGCCTGTCCTCCCAGCAGAGCTGTTCCAGCCCTCGGAGCATCTTTGTGGCCCTCCTCTGGGCCCTAGCCAAGCTCATAAGGAGCCACATTCCCTTTGCCTATTGCCTCCTCTCAGATAAGTAACTAAATAAACCCACAAACTTTTCATTTGAGAGAAGTTTGACATCTATAATGGGAAAAAGCCCTTGTGTCTTCATTGTATGAAAAATCAAATGGCTTAATTTATAAGCACAAAGCAGCTCTTGACTTTGGAATTTGCTGATCTCAGACTGCCCAAAAATAAATGCTGAGGCAGGAAAAATCTTGACCTTTCGTTTGCTGAAGTTTATGATCTACTTAAAAGCCAGAGGATCCAAAAAATTTGATGATTCAATTATGCTAGACAGTATACTAAAAAAATAGTAAAGGAAATTCTTGTCCTAGCCTGAGAAAGTGAGAGACAGACAAGGAAGACAGGATCACCTTTTGCACTTGGTGGCAACAAGCAGTTGCTCAGTGAGCCTGAACGTGGCACAGCAAAAGACCTATATTTTGTATTATCTGAATTAAGTACAGCTGATAAAAGTACCCTTATGGGCCTCAGTAAATGAGAAACCAGTTCCCCTACAAGAAACTTTGGCAATAAGGGAAAAAAATGATGCTAGCACAGCTGATGTAATATTAGCTTGTTTCCAGAGGAGAAAAGATGAATTCTGTCTGTAAATTCCTTGCTTTATATCTGCATGACTGATGCGTTTCACCAGCAGGTAACCAACAAATAAATGTATTTTTTTTTAATATCTAATATATCTGTCCCTGCATGTCCAAAACCATTCTCAGTAGCTCTCAAAATTACTTTCTTGATATATTCATATTAATTTCTTTAACTTGAAGCCTTGCTGACTTTGCCTTTTGAAACGAACCCTGCTGTACGCTTTTATTTAGTGTTCTCGTTCTGCTCTCCAACAGAGTCACATCCTTCTCTGGCTGATTATCTCAATTCTTTTATCTTCACAATCCTACTTCATTGTGTTCTGCTGAAAAGGCTTCCCAGGACACGCAGTTTGAAGACTCTTCTCTCTGCTCCTTTCTTTCCACAACCGATGCTTGGAAGATTCAGGTTGGCCATTAGGAAAAGCCTTTTGACTTGGTGGGCACTGCCTTACTGGCCCAGGCTGACCACAGATTTGCTAAGAGGTTTTCAGGACTGGTCTAAGCAAGGCCATGGTTGACCTAACCTGGTGCTGGTGAAAGCCCCACTGTGAGTACAAGGTTGGACTGGATGGCTCCAGATGTCCTTCCAACTAGCATTTCATCTCCGGCTCAATAATTTGTTCTGTAACTCATTTCTCAGACCTCCACCTCCCTCCACGGTCTCAGGCTGTAACTTTCCTGGTGTCAGACACAACCACTTTTCAAAGACTGTGGCCTTTCCTAACGGCATCCAGTCAGAAGTTTCCTTAGCACTAGGTAGGACACCAGAAACCTTGGAGGGATCATGGGGGAGAGGGCAGCATTCGCGCTTTTCCATTGGTGGATATCTATCCCGTAGCATATCAGTCAGACTAAGATGCCTCACAGGACTATGAAAATTTACTTACCACATCAGGTATGATGCTAAACAAGCACTAAATAGTGTCTAACTGACATTTTTTATTAACTTAGTGCAGAATTTGACGTACCATAAAATTGTTGAGGCTTTGGCTAGAAAATTTCCCCGGATTACGAACATCTATCCTATAACATCACCCAGTCACTATAAAAAAAAGCAAAATAATATTCTTAGTTGTCTTTCTTATCTGAGACTTCTCAAGCTGCTTCAAACCTTTCTCACAGTCAACCACTGCTCCTTCTCCTAAGGGAAGCTACACTTTAGCAGTCAGACATAAAAACCAGACACAAAAATAATACTCATAAAAAGACAATTTATGTTACTAATAAATATAACCTTCCCCTCTTCCAAGCTCTTTAGAATTATTAAATAACCCATCACCGCTGCAGCTTTGTTTTACGGATGCCAAGAAGCCTGCAGGAGAGCAGTGAGATGATGGGCTCAAGATAAGCAAGACCAAAATGCCAGGACCAAGATTCAGCTCCCGAGCATCAAACTTGCTGCCATCGGTATATTGTTTTCAATAGGGAAGACTCAAGTACTTGAGCACGTTTTGGAGCTGGAGGCTCCCATCTCAAAGGGTTGAAAGCATAATTTAAAAACAGGATGTGGTCAGCTAGACAAATACCAGGTTGGTAAAAGAATTGAAGGCGACACTGCTACAGCAAGCTGAGGACGCAGTCACTTGCAGACGGCGTTATCACGCCGGTTGCATGAACTCTTTTCATTTCAGGCTACAGTATCAGATTTTCTTTTCTTTTCCACTGGGTCAAATTAAGCTGTGTTAACCAATTTCCAACAGAAAGATTTCAATACCAGAAAAAGTCACATTATCCTCAAAGACATGCTTTAATTTATGTTTTGCTCCAAAATTTCCAACCGCTACCACTAATTACCTCCCTTCAATTTTTGTAATTACTCCCCTCAGTATGGAAGAATCGCTTTCCAACCCTATCCTGAATATTGAAAACATTGCTCCTTCCCACGCGCTGCAATAGGATAAAGATCTAAATTTGTTTCGGAATGGATTACACCGTACAAAGTTGACACACCAGAAATAAAATATTGCTGGAATTAAAATCAGATGAGGGCAGAGATGTCCTTTGAATAATATATGGGTCAGAATCCTCTCGGCTTTATTTGGCCAGCATTCAAACCCACCGCGCTGCAGGTTTTGACTGCGATTTATGACTTCCAGCCACGGTTGTTCCTCGTTGTCCTCCAACGATCTCCTCCTGCGTGCCGCTTTCTGGTCACATGTTTTCTTCTCCAGGCAAGACTGGAAACCCAGCACAGGTTCGGCGGCAGGAGGACGATGGAGCCGTCCTTCAGCTCCAGCCCCATTCCCCTGGCAGGCAGCACAGCAAATCCCTCCCTCTCTCTTCCTTTGGTCGCACTGATGCATGGACAAAGATGGGGCATAGAGACTGGGAAAAAATGAGGATTAACGGTGCAAATGGAAGGCATCAATCCTCTGTAATAGTCCCTTCTTCCTTAAATATTTTGCAATCTTTGTTCTAAAACAAAGCTGTAGCAGGGGAGACGAAAAAGAGGACAGGCTAAATCTGTTAGCGGAAAGGGAGCTTTGGCAAGACGTCTGTTTATCATCCTCTTCTTGTAATTTCGTGTTGGCAAGAGGTACCGTATTAACGAGCCCAGGAGACTGAAAGTCTTTCCTACCCATCGGACAGGCAGATGCTGGCATTCGTTCATTCCCTTTGGAAATCAATCCTCAAGGAAGGAGAACAACAACAGGCCTCCGATTTATGCTGGTCTTCGTGCTACTAAGGACCACTGAGACCTGGCTAATATATGTGGCAACTTGAAAATTAAGCAGAAGAACGCTGCTGGCTTTTTCAGGTGAAAGCTGCCAAGTGATGAACAAACAGAACTCAAGTTAAGAAAATATTATATTCACAACAACCATAGGCAGAGCTCAGGCAGGGTTTTTACTTCCTAAGGGACTATGGGACAGTCCGGGCTAAAAAACAAGAGAGGGATGCACACGCGAAGGCAGAGGTGTTGCAATTATTCTTACAAGCCATAAAAATAAAGATGATTCCAACTGAAAATATGAAATTAATTAGTTGATTTAAATCCTAAAGACTTAATCACCTCCACCTCTCAAAGTGGAGCGGGAGACCAGGTGTCCTACACCTTGCTGCCTTCCCCCTGCCCACAAAAGCTTTGCACTGCTTTGGCTGAGGGTTAAGCAGCGCTGGTGGGGATCACTACTCGGTCGCAACGTCCCACACATCTCACCAGCTGCCCAAACCCAACTGCCTCCATGACCCAAAGCGTGCCATGCTCCTGGGCGGCTGCGGGTGGGCGAAGGAGCCGACCTGTCATGAATGCATACCTCCTTCTGCACATATGCCCTACTGCTGTGGTACATATCCAACTCACATCATAACTGAATTCTTCACTACCCGGTATTTCCTCTATAGACTCTGAGCCTAAGCCTCTATGGGTGGATGCTGCGAAAATATGCGGTAAAACAACATATAACCGGCGTAGGAGAAAGAAAGTTTGCATCAGATGACCATGATCAATCACTTGAAATCTTTACATGAAGGCTACGTATGTTTATAAAGCTGTACTAGCTCTTCGAACACAAGTTGAACATTCAATACAGGGATTACCGGAGGTTACTGGCAGACACTACACAAGAGACAGGAGACCACGATCTGTGAATGTATGACAGGACTCTAATGCATGCAATATGCAGTCAATTAGCACACTCGTTTCATAATCACTGTAAAAGCCAAGAATTTTTCAGCCTGCCATTTACAGAGGATTTTGCAGTGCTTTTATTCACCTAAACACTCATTCAGGTTTCCAGTGAATATACCCAGCCCAGGAGGCCAAAACCAGGAATGCTTTTGCAGCGCACACAAAGGAAAGGGCTGAAAGGCCACAGCAAGTCAACAATTAACACTTTTCATAGATTTCCGGACATTCCTTCCCAAACTAAAGAGTGGGAAGAGATTCAACGGAGTTTGAAGGAGCTTACGGCTTGCAGTTTATATCAGCAAAAAAGAACTGCTAAATCCCCGGCCGATGATTCAGGCTGGCCAGACAACCCAGCTTAGCTTGCTTGTTCTCCATCCGGGGAGGACAGGGCCGGTTTGGGGACCGACTGGCACGGCAGAAACTAAAAGCAGAGAAGTCATTAACTTCTTCCTTAAAATAACAGCGTATGCCGACAGTTAAAAACACCTAAAAATGTCTTTGAGGTCTCTCGGAAATGATTAAAAGGAAAAGCTTGCTCTGAAGCACCTAAGCAAATATTGGTCTTCACATGTGAACGTTTCTATTCACCTCAAATTGATTTCTCCTGCGTGTAAGGTCAAGGATACACGGAGCTACTCGAACAACCAGGGCTTCGGCATCTGTGCGTAGGAAAAATAATCCTGCTGTTTTTTTTTAAATATTAACAATGCGATACTCACACAAATCCAAC
>NW_010561726.1:16729-28265 GCF_000687285.1 Phaethon lepturus | reverse complement strand
GACGCTCTCAGTGTCTCAGAGTGAAGTAGGAGTTCCAATCACAACTACCGTTATTTTCCATAAAAGCAATACCAAAAAAGTTAACGTGTTCACTTGTCAAAGGATATTATGCAACATTAAAACTCAAGAGGGCATCCAGCAATGATATGATTAGTTTAATTCACTAATCTGTCATTCATGTTTGCTTTGGCTTGCAGGATGCCAGAGCCTCCACACAGAGAGCTACGATGCCTTTCAACATAGCAGCGATAAAAACCTTATTTCCTATCAGTGTCCCTTTAATGCTATGACTCCCGCGCTGACAAAAAAAAAAGTCTGAAAGATTCCATTTGCCACAAAATGGCCTCATTTCATCTTAATCCCTATTGTAAGAAATCAATTTTGCAATTTAACAGATTCCATGAATTTCTGTTTTTTAAATATCATCTTACAGTCAATGGGTTACCCCAAATTTGACACCCACGCTACCACCACAACTCGGACCATCTCTATAAAATCTGTTTAATTGTCAGCTTGCCTAAGCATTCTACATTTTCAATATCATTTCGGTAGCATTATAGGTACAAAAGTTTAATTGAAGACAGAACGTATAATCTTCAGGTAATGGCCTTCTCCAAAATACACTGAAATTAGACTTTAACATCTACCTACGTCTTCACACCATAAATAACGTAACAGAAGACAGACACTAAAACATACACTTGCCGCTGCCTTGTACCAAAGCCAACACCAAATCAAGCACTTGTGCATGTCTAAATAGATAGTTGGGGACCGATAATTTCATTATTCTTAGAATTCAGTGCTGCAGCTATGTTACAACACACGTAAGTGTAGGCATGCTTAAACCCACCCGGATTTAAGCACACAGAGATGCCTGTAGTGTCATAGCTTTACATTATGGATTCTACAGAGCAAAGCCTTTTGTATATTCTGCAAAGAGCCTAGCGTATGTTACACAGTGATTACAGATGCACATCCCTTATTTATGCATTTTGGAAAGAAGGAAAAAAAAAATCAGGCCTTTGATTTGCAACCAATTTGTGACACATTTCATGCTGATAAGCATCATCTCTGTACATAATAACCTTTTTGCCATCATTCTTCCTAACAGTTCAATTCGCGTCTTGAATTAACTCTATCGCTCATACAACAGGTACGCACCGCCGACGCCAGAGACTTCCTTTCTCCAAACGTTTCTCTGCTCTGATAATGCCCAAATTGATATTACCTGTGATGAAAAACACAGCCTGGCAGGGGACTAATATTGGTAAGATTCACTCGAGTTTTTAATGAATTCACAGGTTTGTTTTTACATGCTTGGAAAATAAGCTCAATATTCTCAGGCAGTGCTTTGTGAGATTTTGGATGGCATGGGCTTTTGTCTTAAAAAACAACAGAAATCGAGTCCCTGGTTTCAGTTCAATGATTAATTCAGTTTTAACAGACAATTCCAACAGCAAGGAAGAATGATGCCTGGAGAGTTCACAAGGAACTGGGATCTAGAAGGAATTAAACATACAGTAAGCGTAGCAAAATGCCCCGCAGCCCGGTGGGCAGCGCACCCCGTTAGTAAGGCAGAAGCCAGGCTGGACGTGCATCCTCTGGAAGACCAGTCCTAAGATGCTTGACAGTGTGACCGGCACAGAAAACAGAGGGAGAGCACAGGGCAGGACCGAAGTGATCTTCACATGAATTGCCAGGCAACATGGGGAGAAAAAATGTCCTTGATGGAAAGAAGAGAAGGGCAAATCGTGAGAGTAATCATGACCTCTACGATCTGGAGAGCCTGGGAATATGCACTTCATAAAGAATGAGAATTACACAGCAAGACACTTCCCCAAGGTCCCCCCTTTCTTTCTTTCTTTCTTTTTTTTTTTTTTTTCCCCAATAGACTTCTTTCAATAACTATAAAATAAGCTGGTTATTCCTTTTCAATTCCTAATATATATTTAAATATTACATTCAAATATAAATTTTATATTTCAATTTCTTTTCATATATGAATGCATTTAAACAGAATGCTGCGTGTGTTGAGACATCAGAGCACAGCGAATGACACCCCATAAAAAATCTCAATATAAACGTTCCAGGGCAGAGTCCATGCATTACTGGGGTCGTGCTTCCCCCGCCAGCACCCCTCAACGTGCAAAACGCTCCCGGTCCAATGACAGAGGAAGACTCAGGACACGTGGCGAGGAAGATGAGCTTCACACCCCTCCGTTTTCTCTGGAAATAATAAAAGCGACAGTGCCTAGATTTAGCTATCAGCACAATTAGCGTCAGGCTTTTCCTCCTAACATGCTTGAAGGCTACAGAAATGTAATTAGAAAGCTTTCTAGGAGCGGCACCTTAATTTCAGCCCTAGGCAATCTGTTTGCCACGGGCAAGCAATTAAGTGAACGCGTACCTTCAGCGTTTAAGCCCTTGGCAGAGGAAGCCCAGGTTTCCCCCAGCTGGCACTATTAGCGTTCAAATTAACACGACGCCACGCTGAGCGCATACAAAACCGCAGGTATTTTAGGCTCGCGCTCCGCGTGGACGAGCAGGGCCTTTTTCGCCTCCTGGCGAAGCGGCCATTGATGCTCGCTGGTCTCATCCCTCCTTTGTTCCCATCAGCCTACACAGAAAGCCTCCGTAAAAAGAGGGAGCACGTGCCTGCACCTCTCCTGGCTTTTCACCTGATGCAAAATGCTTGTTATTGGCTGAAAGAGGAAGACAGGTAGGATAGTGAAGAACAGGAACGACATTTTTGGAAGGATTTTACTCTGCAGAGAGAGGAGAAGCCCCCAAGCATTCCCAAAGGAGAACGCAAAATGTTGGCAGCGGCAAAACATCTGTCAAGGCAGCCTTGTCGAAGGACCAGAGGAGAACATCAGGTGGCCAATGTCACCCAACTCTGCTCCTTCTCATCCCTTCCAGCAGCAACTGCTCCGGAGCTCCGCTCCTGAGCTTTTGCTACCGGCTGACCCCGGCCTTGTCATCTCCTTCTGCCGGAGCGTGTTGGACACAAACGCTAATCCTCCTGATTTGCAGTTCACTGCTGCCATCTGATTTTGAGAATCTTCTGCAGACACCGGAGGGGGGAAATAGAAAACTGAACATGAGTGAGAACTGCTACGCCTGTGCTGCCAGTTATTGGCAAATTAAGAGGCAAGCAAAAACACTCATGTGATTTTCATGTATTATACTCATCATCAAGCCCCTGTACCGGCTTTGCAAATCTGGCCATCATCAACAAAGTCAACTTCGCATCCCTCTCCGTCCTTCTGCACCATGTCATGTCCAGCCTGCTCATGGCTATTGAATAGTCGGTGTGAAATCACAGAATCACTAGGTTGGAAAGGACCTTCAAGATCATCAAGTCCAACCATTAATCCAGCGCCATGTTCCCTAAACCATGTCTTGAAGCGCCAAATCCACTTGTTTTTTGAACACTTCCAGAGATGGACTCCACCACCTCCCTGGGCAGCCTGTGCCAATGCCTGACCACTCTCTCAGTGAAGAAATTTTTCCTAATATCCAATCTAAACCTCCCCTGGCGCAACTCGAGGCCATTTCCTCTCGTCCTATCGCTGGTTACTTGGGAGAAGAGACCAACACCCTCGTCGCCACAACCCCCTTTCAGGTAGTTGTAGAGAGCGATAGTTCATGGTTTCCGTCTAGACCATAGCAAATGGACATTCGCATCCACAGCGAGCAGTAATTGCCCCATACCGGGCCGTTAACGGGACAGCACATACAGAATCAAACCACGTACCAATTCTGAGCCGCAGCTGCCATGCAGGGACACAACTGCCATGATCGTGCCTCAACTCTCTGCGACATGGAGAGCGCTTTGTAGCTTCAAGGTCTGTAGATCAGCCACTGCTCACCGCTGAACTCACCCTGCCCTCAACATAAGCGCATACAAATTGCGAAATAACATTCAACCCTGATGGGGTTTCCCTCCTGCAGTGCGGACCACGGTTGAGACAACAACCTTCACAAACATCCTGATGGGCTTCAAAAATGACAGTCAATGCACGTAGCTCATGAGGAACTTTCCTCCATTGGTGCTACGTGGGGGACGAGAGTCTCCCTAGAGACCAAGGACAACCAAAGTAAGACACTTAAGTTCTAGATCTATCATTTGTATTATTAAAACATCAGGTGAGGGCTTCGTGACAGTCTGCTGGCCATTTGGATACGGTGAATCTCCTGTGCTGAATTCTTCTTCGGATTCCGATTTATAAACTATTGTGACAATCTTAAAAATGCTGGGATCAACAGGAAAGCCATTTAAACTGAAGAGCACTACTTGAGGAACGCAAAAGGACTGGATTAGAAGCGAAGAGGGGGAAATTACCGAGGCGGAGGCAAGTGCTACAAAATGCAAAAGCAGCAAGTGGATCACCACGTCCAAACCCAGGAACAGAGGAGGCTGAGTCACAGCAGCTATATTTGGTATAAATCCAGAAGAATCATTCCTAAAATATGTTAACAAAATATACTAAGAAGGAGAAAAAGGAAATTCCATCTTGACTGTAGAGAGAAAGACCTCATCTCAGAGAGTTTAACGCCGTAGGAAAAGCTGCGGGGTCGCTAGCATCCAAAGCTAATGAAACGCTGGCGTAGCTGAAGAGGATCTTTGTTAAACAAAATCCTGGAATTACAAAAGAGCCATATAGAAACACAACTCTATTTCCAATCTTCCAATCCAGTATTTAACACTTGCTTTCACTAGGGGGGTGGGCGGTAGCATCCTGGTTTGTTTTTTTTAAAGGCTGTTCAGTTTTTGGTTTTTTTTTTTTCTTCCAAAAAACAAAGGCTTCAGACGAATGCAGAATGAACTCTGGTGTTTTACTTTCCCAGGTGTAAGGAGACCAAGGAAGTATGAGCAGCCCAGGAAAGGTTTGGGAAATTTCAATATTCCCAAAAAGACGGGGCTCACAGCTGCTTCAGCAGCCACTGCCCCACGGGGGTGGCAAAGGAGAGGCTGCCGTCAAACAGCCCGCGACCTCAGGTGATCTCCTATAAACCTCTTTCACTGCATGTTCTCCGTATACATCACGCTTCGTATCCTGCACGGCTTTGGCAAGCTCACTCAGTTATCTGGCTGTTAATTACAGCACTCCGAATAAAGTTAAGCTACGCAGCTTTCTTGACATCAGACTCTTCGCAATTATACATCTTACTCTGCTTCCCAAGAGAGGGCTGCAGGTTGTGCTGCAGCCAGGGTGGGTTCAGCTCCCTCCTGACCAGCTGAGGTGATTTTGAGGTGATTTGGTTAATGAGGTGATCCATGAGCTGCTCCATGCTCCATATATCCTACGTACATTCCTGACATAGTTTGGAGACTTCACATGGGTCTAATTTCCTGACAGACCTGTCACCGATCAGTCTGAAGAAACCAACTACCAGAGGGTTCAAGTCAGTCCAAAGCTTCTCCGAGTAGTTCAGGTGTTGGGGCTAGTTTAATTATGTCATGAATCCTTTATTGGGCAAAATACATGCAATAAATCAAGAGCACAGATCTCTGTGAAGCACATGGACTAGTCTACCTGGAAGCACAGGCCTGATAGAGACATTACTGGATGAAGTCCCACAGTCTGGTTGAGAGAAAGCCAGGCTTGATGCATTGAGTGAGCTCTTCAAGCCTCTCAAATCCTGTTAAATCTGTTCAGTGGGGAGGCCAAGGAAAGCCTCCCCGCAAGCGAAGCAAGGGAATGCAACTGCCTGCGCCCCGACAGCAAACCCACGCTCACCGCCAGCGACTGTCAGGGCTTGTTCCGCTCCCTAAGTTGCAGACAAGCTGAAGATGAATCCTTATGGATCTGTGGACTTTCAGAAGAAAGGATCGTTTTTCCAGCTCCAGTCTTCCGTACCTTTCGGCCGGATGGATCAGCAGGACTGTGCCAAGATCAGATATTTCACCCACAGATACTACAAAGACATTTACAGACTTGGATTCGGTAGGAGGACAAGAAGAACTGCTAGTTTTTCACTCAGCGTTGCCTTGAAATACATCATGTCCCATAACCAGTGTGGCTTTTAATCTGTCTCCCAAAATAAAACTACCCCGTGGAGAGTAAGCAAGTTTCTTTAATTTTCAAAGCAGATTTCAGTAATTTCTTTTGAGGAGTTTTGCTATAAGCTTATGAAGGTTTCTAATTTGGTTCCAATGCTGTGAACAATAACTTTTTACTTGTTAATGTGTGCATTTGCACTGCTTATTAAATGAGGCATGAGCAGCAAAGTAAATCACACTTATTTGAGTTTGCATCCGCAGAGCGCTCTCCATTCCAGCGCTGGCGCGCCGCGGCAGCTGTCACACACAAACCACCTACCGGCTTTACGGGAGAGAGCAGTCGAGCATAAACCAAGGCAGCTCATCACCCTATAGGCACTGGTACCCCGGCTGTATCACAGCGGAGGAGATACAGCCAAGGAGCAACAGTAGCAGCCAAGCAGGTGTCTACAGGCAGCTCTTCTTGACCATCAGGGCAGCATGACAAAACCAAACGGTGAAGGAGGAGGATGAGGAGGGGAGCGGTCACCAAAGGACAACTGGAGGTGGACAACAGCCTCTCCTACAGAATGAGAAACAACACATAGGGCAAAGACAGGCTGCAAAGGGCTTATGTGTGAAAAGATTGAGGAGGACAGGCAGTAGAGGGATCTAAACAGAGTGATGCCTTGGTCAACGGACAAGCAAGGAAATCATTTCTCTGGTCCAAAGGGTAGATAGCACGTTACACAGTCCTGTCCCAGTCTATCACCATGACGGAGCACCACCGTAGGCCTGTTAGCTAGCAGATCTGAAACTGAGTAATTTGGAACAAAACACAAACATCACAATTTCCTCCCCACCGGCACAAACACATCCTGCAAGCTCTGCCCATTTGAAAGGAGAAGTGTCACCTCCCTCGCGCAGGCTTTGAACTAGCAGACATGACAAATGGCATTACCTGCCACCGCCCTATTTACAGAGGAGTTGGTCAGCTGAAGGTAATAACATGCACATTATCATCCAAATGGCCTTGCTATAAAATCTACAGTCAGGCATCTCCTTCTGAGATAAAAGTTCCATTTTTATCAGAAAAGATACAGAAAAAGGAAGATTTATGGTTAAAATACCGAATTATGTCCTAAGGGCCTAAGTTTAGTTCCCAGAGGTACCTCTGATTCTGACACAGGGAAGCTTTTTTAAAAGAGAGATTAAGAGCACATGGAACAGCACGAGGTGCCAGAGCAATTCATTATGGACGCACCCGTCTGAGCTGCCAACAGACCTGGAGCTCCACAGAGTCCCAGCCAAGGCCCTGCTGGGTTTCGTACCAGCGCTATTAACGGATGCTTCAAGGCTTGTAGCTGGCAAACATCCTGTAAAGACCTCCCTCACCTCCTGAAAATGGCATATGACCAGTTTGGAAATAAAAAAAGGGATACTATGGAAGAGTCCTTAGAGTGACCTCTCTTCAAGGGCAATGGACTTCCTCCGAGGGTAAACACAATTATAGGAACGGTAACTAAACTGTCTTAGCCAAGGAGGTCAAACAAGAAGGGCTGGAGTTTTCCAGGTGGACAGGATTTCTCCCAACCCCGCACATTCCTGGAGAATCCCAAGATTTAGAAAGCGGTCAACGGCTCATGAAGCAATGAAACCATCTCTGTGGACCACCTCTGGCATCTCCCACTGCACTGACACGATCAGCATCACCAGGAGGGCGCACACAGCACCTCTCCTTTACCGCACCCGGAATATGAACTGGCAATGGCAACCCTTAAGCAACACGGAGACAAAATTATTCATCTTTTAAACTGGGAAGAAAATAACCCCCTTTTCCACTCCTTGCTTTAGGAGCCTCAGCAGCTGTGGCTGCACCCGGACAGCCAGGGACACAGCAGTGCAATATTAGTCATTGTTTTACCTGCAACCTGTGGGAGCCCAGGCGAAGCAGACAAGCGACGGAGAAGACTCGGCAGAACGAGCTCACTCTCTCCTGCGGCAAACAGAGAGACCTGGGGCAGCCGTGGAGGCACCAGCGGCTCCTGCTGGGCTCAGATGCGTCTGTCAGCTCATGGGAGCTAGTGCAGGTGACAAGGGGACAAACCTTGTCCCTGTACGCCATCTTCTATATCCTTCTACCAGAGAATGCCTTGTCCAACCCACAACTCCTTAACTTGCCTCCAGGAAAGAGAGAGCCTGCAAAAGGGGTTGCACAGGCAGCTGCGGGAACCTTGCTTAGCCCCGTCCCAGCACAATCACTCTGGACCACTGACTCGCTGTCCCTGTCTCCTCCATCCTGAAACTGCGCCCATTAGAAAATGTCTAGATGACTCCTGGGTTTGGGGAGCCTGGGGGGAGATGTGTTTCACATCGTTTTTCAGGAAACACCTCCACTTTCCCTTCGTTCAGGTGAAAATATGAAATCCTTTATAGGCTGAGATTGTGCTGAAAGAAAAGATACAGCAGCAAATAAAATGGACCAGGGCTCCCAGCAGCTACCGCCTGAGCTGCAGGGCAGGAGGTAAGTTCAGAAAGCAGAAACTGAGAGCACGAGATACAAATAATGTGTCTTTACTGTTTTCTGTTTAACACAGGTAAATTCCATAGTCGTGGAATGAGGTTTGGGAGGGGGGGATCACTGCAGAGCGTGGCCCTAATTCTCCTGCACAAGCGAAGGGGCTGCGCTGGCAGCAGCGGTAGCTCTGACTCCATTTCAACATGAACTCTCAAGCTCTTCGCTTTGGTCCCGGTCTGCTCTTTCAAAGGTTACACGGGATGCAGGCAGGCAGCCTGGCATTACGGAAGCAGGACACCGCTCAAACTCATGCTCAAGGGGTTTTTTTCAGGCATCCAAATGAGTTGTCCACCGTCATTCAGCGGGAGCTCTGGTGGAACCCAGAGGAGCTTGTAACAAGGGCTGAAGCTGCTCAAAAATGGTATCCCAAGCCAAATCCAGACAGGAGTAGGGCACGGTTACTCCTTATTAAAAATGAAGTAGTAATTGCAATGATCTCCGTGAGCACAGCATCAAGTGCTTGCTGCTCCTCCCATCCAGCACCAGCCAGGCAGAGGTTCTGGAGGACATGGAAATCACACACTTTACTAGGCCAACATGAAGCAAAGGGGTTAAGCATCCTCGATGATGCACTGAGAGCTTGATGAAGAACCATGCCTGCTTGTGATGAATGCCACAACAGGGAAAATAGGAATACCTAGAATCACATCATGGTTTGGGTGGGAAGGGACCTTTCAAGGCCATCTAGTCCAACCCCCTGCCATGAGCAGGGACATCCCCAACTCGAGCAGGGTGCTCAGAGCCCCGTCCAACCTGACCTGGGATGTTTCCAGGGATGGGGCATCCACCACCTCTCTGGGCAACCTGGGACAGGGTTTCACCTGTGAAACCTCACTGTGAAAAATTTCTTCCTTAGATCTAGTCTAAATCTCCCCTCTTTTAGTTTAAAATCGTTACCCCTTGTCCTATGGCAACAGGCCCTGCTATAAAGTCTGTCCCCATCTTTCCTCTAAGCTCCTTTCAGTCCTGGCAGCTGGAATAAGGTCTCCCTGGAGCCTTCTCTGCTCCAGGTTGAGAAGAGCCTTCTTCTGTCTGCTACGACTGGGAAGATGTCTATCCTTGTGCTTAAGCGCTGTTAGTACAGACACAGGGATGCCACAGTGGCAGTATATATACTGAACTACTCTGTGATCCTAGGATTTTATGATCTCCTTCTTTGCCAAGCAAGGAGACGTGCCCTTCAGAATCGGTAGCACCTTCTGCTGTGGTTCTCCACAAGGGTTTCTGCCGAATTAGAGCAGCTTTTAGAAAGTTGCTCACAACATTTGTTGCTCCGTGAGCAATAGGAAGCCTTGTTCAGAGGTCAGCCAACAAGTATTACTGATCGCTGCTTACAGCACCCAAAACTCCACTCAACACTACACAATACAGATAAAAATAGCAATGAACTTTGTTCCCAGAAGAAAGAACGAACAGACATTGCGCAGCAAGGAGCGACAGCCCTAAGGCTAGTTTGTGCCCCATAAAGCTGACGGGCTCTAAGGAGTGACCCTGGTGCCGAGAGCCGAAACAACTTACAGCTGGTGAAGGGCTCCACCGCAAGCCGCTCCGAGGAGGGGAGAAGCAACAGAGCTGGGACGGCGCCCGTCTCTAGATGGAAAGTTGCAGACAGGCGCAAAGCTGCTCTGCGTACGCTCAAACCACTGAAAGCCGCACGAATGTTGCCGGTGCGGTGCCTGCGCCAACCGTGGCGTTTGCTCCCAGGACCGTGCTAAAGGCATCGGCGAGCTTTTCAGTCTGAG
The DNA here is from genome assembly GCF_000687285.1 of Phaethon lepturus. NCBI lineage: Eukaryota > Metazoa > Chordata > Aves > Phaethontiformes > Phaethontidae > Phaethon > Phaethon lepturus. Next base: position 17,959 of record NW_010561726.1, on the reverse strand, counting down.
CACGGACGGCACACGCTCACCTCGGCTTGGGGATGGCGTAGCCCTACGCGCTGGAAAAACACGTGTTTTGGGGAATGACTGAGTGCACGGGGCTCCTATCTCACGGTGCCTCTCCTTGCAACCCGTCATCTGAAGAGGGACGCTGAAGGAAGCAGCAACTGGAACTTGAGTAAGATTAGAAAACACAGCCTGGCATGGAGGTTTTGCCCTTCAAGAAGGACCTTTCTTCCAGCCTCTGTAATAGAAGCGCATCCTAAGGAAGAATCTGAAAGCCTTAAGAGCCAAGGCTTCACAAAGTCCTTTCAGAGGAGGATCGCGGTGCCCGGAAAGCTGCAGGAAAAGCAATTTAAAGGTCACTTCTTACCAAGCATGAGAGATGATAAAACTCACCAACCTCATCTATAGAGTGGAATAGGTGATGTGAACAGAAGCACAACCAGATAAGTAGGGAATTATTTAAAAAAAAATGAAGTATTCCACAGCTCTGGATTTGTGCTCCTGTCAAGGAGTCTTAATTCATACCAAGGTAGCTTCAGAACAGCACATCAGCACTTGGCCCTCCCCACTAACTGGTTTCCTTAGATCTGCTGAGCTGTTTGGGCTGAATGAGCAATTAGAGTATAAGAAAACAGATGGCTCTATTTGGCAACTTCTTTAAAAGTGTCATTTTGAGACTAGTCAGGTCATATCACAACTAAATTACTCCAGATTAACTGCTTTCAGGCGACCCGTAATAAAGAGATGAAACTATTCGGGCAGCAATCTCTAAGATTGCCAAACGGACTGCACCCATTCAACTATCATCATACTTTATATTAACAGCAGAGATGATTATTCCTCATTAATAGGATCACAGAAACATAGACTGGTTTGGGTTGGAAGGGACCTTTTAAAGATATTTAATCATTGCAGAAAAGATGCAAGTATTTTTATCTGAGTGTGTCCATTTCTTCTTCCATTTTATTCAAAATCCCAAAGCTTTTCCACATATGGGTAAAGATTCCTCTTCTAAAACTCCTTTGGGACTGAAGAGAGAGGCTACTGAACAGAAGCACTGCACAGCAAGCCCGGCTGAAGACTGAAGAAAGATACGGATCACATTCTCGCACATAAAAATGTAATTGCTAGTATAAATCCAATCTGTAACCCAAGAGCCAAGGTGCCTGTCCATCCCCATCCACCAGACGTGGACACACGCGTTCAACATCACACTTGATAGAAGTTCTGGGG
>NW_010561726.1:0-16698 GCF_000687285.1 Phaethon lepturus | reverse complement strand
TGCTGTCTCCATCTCCACCTGGCTTGCTGAGAAGCTATTGACAGGAGCTTAGTGAATAATTCTGTTGAGATCAGAAAATCACAGGATAATTTGGGTTGGAAGGGACCTCCAGCGGGGATTTTCTCCAACCTCCAGCTCCAAGCAGGGACAACTTCAAAGCTCTGTTGGGTTGCTCGTGGGCTATCCAGCCAGAGTTTTAGCATCTCTGAGGACAGAGACTCTAGTGCACAATATTAATACAACGGTTATACAATTAATTCTCGTTCTCTTCATGGTCATCTTGGTTCAGAGTAGAAAAACAAGAACAAAACACATACTAAATTAAGCTAATATAATCTGAAGACAAATTAAGCTAAGAGCATCATTCTCGAGTTCCCAGTTTCAGAAATCAGCTATAAATTAAGAAAGGACTTGGGGTTGTCACGGCTTTGTTGGAATTTAGTCTGCCTGATCTCTATTACGTAAAATGTCCACGTTACATCCAAGGCATCGTCTTGGGCAGTATAACGTTTCTTTGTGCTTCATCGAGATGTCAGTTCAGGACAGCTTCAAAGTGATCCCCCCACAGTGCGGCAGCCCCCACCCAGGCTGCAAAACCCCCCTACTTCAGAACTATTAGACAGTGGTTTGAGCTAAATAAATAGTTGATGTTTTCCAGGATGAAACCAGTTCTGATGACAAGTAAACAGTGTACTTTTCAACCGCTGCCGACATATGATTTCAATGTCCAATTTTAACTCAACAAGTACGATCTGAGTTTCCAGCAACACAAAACACACGAAGGAATTTTAAGCTGGTATTTTTATGTTCAGTAGTTGCCCATTTTATACAAATTACCAGAAAAATAGACAATACTACCCAAATCCATCTTTCATTTACTCATCTGTAGAACGGGACTGTAAGTCTGTGACTAATTTCCAACCCAAAGCTACTATTTACAATTCAGATGAGAGTCTGGCAAACACACATTTTTCAAAAAGCATGAATCCTACTTTTGCATTTCAGTTTAATCATAGATAGAACCAGCTGGGGGAGAGTTCATTAATTTTTTCCGCAAGACAGTAACTTCATTTATGCAATTAACATTTTAAAAACACTATTATAGGCTACATGTGTAAATGAAGTCTGCAGTTTAGCGATGCCACCTCAGCGAATGCTTCCTACCTAACCCATTACTATCTGCAACTTGTTTCATGCAGAACTGCAATAAAATTGGTTTCTTTAACCCGAATTTAACTATTCATAATTAGGTTTTAGGTGCAAAACGAGTTAAAGATGAAAACTGCCTAAACCAATTTTGTAATTTCAAGCCAAAATTTAAAAATTTTAAACCAAAAATGTAATTTCAAGAACATATTTATGCCTTTTTCACTATCCCAGCTGTCCAAGGCTAGAGTTTGCTAAGTCCCTATACCAGAAACATGTCTTGCAGGGTCGTTACCAAGAAATTCCAGGGGAGTTCTAGTTATTAACAGAATCCAGCAGAAAGAAAATCTGATCGGACAGTTCACTTTTTTGAAGGTTATTTGAAACACAGGCGAAAAAGTTGGGAGGTATTCTAGGGAAGGGATTTAACAGTTCTGGGGAAAAGGGAGCCCCCAAAGACATTCTACTAATTTTTTAGTATTTTTTTAAATATATACCTGTGCTATTTAAATAGCTAGACACCTAGCTAGCATCATTTTTAAAAACTGATCCTTCATATGTTCTAATTGCATCGGTAGCTTTGAGTCAGTAGATTAGTCTTAACATTGCCAATGGACCATCACTTACCGGGGCTTGTGCAAACATGATACTTAAGGGAGAATAATGTTTCGCCTTCATATTTTGCAATTTTCTACCACTTTAAAAAAAAAAAAAAAAAGACTCAGGCACTTACAAACAGCTGTAGACCACTCAAATTACTGAATCTTTTCCAACTTCAATAATAGCAAGGATAGATATATTTCTGGTTTTGGTATATCTGGTGCTCCGTACCAGCATTATCCCTTTGTATAACCAGTCTGACTGAAAGACCTCTTTCCCCAAGATAATTCTATTAATAATAGTTTAAAAAAATTAAGAATTAACACTGTTAAGAGTTACTGAAGGCATTACGACATCCCACAGATCAGCATTTTATCAGCAGTAAGAGACTTCGCTGGCCTAAAGCAAAAAAGTTAGTACAGCACCGCTCACCTACCAGCACCAGCGAGACCCGGCACCGCGTTTTCCTTAGTTATTCTCATCACTGTCACCCCAAAAATGAGGAATTTTCAAGCTAAGTCAGAACACACAGTTCAGTGGTTTAAGTTACTTGAAATTTTCCTTTTCTTTCCCCAAGTTTCCTCAGATTTCTCTCACTATTTCCTCTCTAGCCAAGAAAGCGAACGGAAATCTGCTCCACATCCGTATGAGATAATGGTCCAATACAAGTGGAAACTATTTCCTTATACCAGAAGAAAACAACCACCACCAAGACAAATAGGTGGAATTGCTCATTTCTAAGCGTTTCCGGATGAGTAGGAAAAGGAAAAAAGAATGTTCTGACTCTCCTTGAAGTGCGTCTGAAAGAGCTCACTTCTATGTCCCAGAATCAAAAAAACGACCACTAGAAGCCACGTGTGCTGCTCCCAACTTGGGAATGTTGTACACTCCCTGGTTTTTTCTCTGGATTTTTCATGTATTTTTCAATAGCAAGAACTGTCTTTAACATGAGGACTCAGAGGACTGAGGTTGCTGTCAGTCATCTGTAAATTCTGCTAACAAAGAGCATTTCAGATCTTCACGGCCAATGATGAAAACTTATCTGGGACAGGAAAAATTGCAATTGAAGCTGTTTCCAAGGAATTTCTGCTTGGATTGACATGGTGACATTTTTATGACATAACTTGTCTTGCTATATCTTAAATATCTGCTCGATTACCCTCATTTCAGAGCCATCTCATGAGGAGATTTCCAATCTCCACAATTTTATGCTTGTGCACATGGGCTTTTTGGGTGTGAAGCGGCATAAAATGACTCCATTTTAAAATAGGCCATTTCAAAACTACATTTTAATTTTTTAATTTTTTTCTTTTTCTTTTTCATGTTTCTGAAACCCATGACTCCTGACACATGGCTGAGTTTCCATCTGCTAAGCCCTGCCTACAGGATCTGGTATATCCGAGGCGATCATCACAGCCGGGAAAGGCCACCTGCAGAACTTACATGTACAGATCATTTCCCGGGCTGTTTCACTTCTAAGCACGCTGGCTCTGCCTTTGCTCTCTGTTTTTCATCTTTCCAAAAGTCTGACCACTCATTGTTTCATACAGTGACGTGCGGGAAAGACTAACCAGCATGTGGACTTCATGATGGACAACACGACGACAAGAAGACCAGCTCTCCCATGCACTGGTCTTCAAAGCGTTTGTCTATTTTCTGGTGTCTCTACGTAAGTAGATCCTGCAGCACATAAAAACAGTCTTTCTTCTTCAATGCCGTAAATTGGTTATTGGAAAAGGAATTGCTCAAGCTCTGGCGATATCCAACTGGTTGACACAGGAGGAGGTAAATGGTGTCAACTGTCACAGCAGAGTTCAGAGAAGTAATTTCTCAGTTATGTAAGCAGTTTTTCTTGAAATAGGTATTTGTGTTGTATTTAAGAATTGAGGCTACTTTCATCTAATGTCCAAAACAACATAAATAACAATACTGGACTTGAAAATACCAGCAGTTGTGGTCACTAAGTACCAGCAGTCACAATGGAGCTGGGGAGGGGTCTGGAGCACAAGTCTTATGAGGAGCGGCTGAGGGAACTGGGGGTGTTTAGTCTGGAGAAGAGGAGGCTGAGAGGAGACCTTATCGCTCTCTACAACTACCTGAAAGGGGGTTGTGGCGACGAGGGTGTTGGTCTCTTCTCCCAAGTAACTAGTGATAGGACAAGAGGAAATGGCCTCAAGTTGTGCCAGGGGAGGTTTAGATTGGATATCACGAAAAATTTCTTCACCGAGAGGGTGGTCAGGCATTGGAACAGGCTGCCCAGGGAGGTGGTGGAGTTGCCATCTCTGGAAGTGTTCAAAAAACGTGTGGATGTGGCACTTCAGGACATGGTTTAGGGAACATGGTGGTGCTGGATTAATGGTTGGACTTGATGATCTTGAAGGTCCTTTCCAACCTAGTGATTCTGTGATTCTGTGAAATGAGCACAGTGACATGGAAATTTGATGCATTTGTTTACAGGAGGATTTTTAAATAAGGATAGTAGTATACAAGAGCTTTAAGTCAAAAGGTGAGACAACTGAAGACAATACACTCTGCCTGTCATCTACCTGGAAACATGCAACAGAACCTCCGATGGAAGAAGAAGACAGCAGGGAGGAGAAGGCTCATCAGAAAACAAGATTATGGGAAGCAAATGCATCAAAATCCAAACCAAGAGCAGCATAAACAGACAAAATACCACAAACAACCTAGAAAGTGCATATACCAATTACAAATCTACTCCATGTGTATTATTTTTCAAGTAGAGAAAGATTAGGCATCTCCAGAGAGCTACTAGAGAAATACAAGATGGAAGAAAAAGTAAATATATACTAAAATCAATAAACCCAAAGATTGTTCACTTAGCAGTTCAGCAAAAGCTTAGAATAATCTGTCCACAACATTTTTAAAATACAGTACCATATTCAAATCACTCATTACATAACAGCAGAAGACTTGTACTTGCCTCTAATAAGTGTATTAAGGATTATCATGGAATTACCTAAGGTCTTCCTTTACATGAAGCAAACTGGTTGTAATGATGCGTTGCCCTACCACACTCAGATAAACAGACACAGCACGGGAAGCAAAAGAACTTGGACAAAATCCTTCAACTGCGGCTATAGAGTAATGACTAAAGAGTCCATAACTGGGGGGAACACGACGACCTCAAAAAGCTATTAATAAAAGCCCTAGCAAGACACTATTAAAAAACAAAAGTTACAGGATAAGAGGAAAAGGGACTGTCATGGATTAGAGAGCAGCTAAGCTATAGGAAACAGCCTAATATTAAACACTGGATTTTCAGGCTCCCAAAAGGGTAACAGCAAGGTGCTCCAAGACCCTGTGCAAGGACCGGCAGCATTTTGTGTACAGCGCTAAAACTGGAGGAGAGAAAGAGATGAGGTAATGTCGGCAGAGATGAAATTATTCATAATAGTCAAAATTAAGGTGGGAGATTCAGAGAGCCCTGATGGAAGTGCAGCCAGTGAAACCATCTGCTGAGAGACGCAAAGTAGCGTGTGTGTATACTGAATAAAATAATATATCCCGCTCATATATAATGAGGACTTCAGCTATGCAGGAATGACCTGGGTAGCAGCATCTTCCAAAATCTCTGCAAACTAAGCACGCTAGTGTACACACAACACTGCTGCTCGACTAGACACCCAAATGACCAAGGTGCTCCTAAAAGGTGGATATTTTGGGGCAGTCAGGGCAGGACAGTGATGTGCACGGCCGGGAAAACTCCCTGAACAAGTGTGTCTCACTGCCCTTCCACCCCCTTGCACCTCTGAGTGCAAGCTGCTTTCAAGGTCAGCCCCTCAAACACAGCGGCAATAATCCTCCTATAAATATAAAGGGCTCAATTATAGTTTTTTAATAATTTCACAAAAGGTTTGTCAAAATACAAAGATATTCAGCAATGATGAGAAGCAGCACAAAGAACCCAAATGTCACCAAGCAGAGAAGCTGCGTAACATGTAACCCCTGAAGCACCCACATTTCCCCTTCCCTTCTCCCCTCCTGCTGCTTCTTTTCCACTTCAAGTGGCTGATGAGATGAATTGGATGATAGGAAAAATTTACCCAAGTAGAGAAACAAAGGTTTGCATCGGTTTAAATTCAAGAGGAAAATACCACGCATAAAAGCAGTATCTTAAAAAAAGACAATATGAGAAATGAAATTAAATGCCACTATTTACCCCACCATATACCACAAGGAGCAAGGGATAAGAGAACTAAGCAAAATTCAATTGCAATTTACTCCAAGTTTGCAAAACTCACTCCTAAACACTGTGGGCAAAAGCTTAGCGTGATTCAAGAAGAGATTTGAAGTTTAAGATGAACTTATATACATGCACATGTTTTAAGAGTGAAAAATTTAAAGTATCGGGACTTATAAACATCAAATAAAATGTACGAAAAGGACCTCCTAGAAGCAGGTTACTCCAAAATCGCTCGTGATGGGGCTTCTTAAATCTGTCATTGAATGCTGCAATTTTTGTATCCACAGAAGAAAGATCAAATCACAGAATCACTAAGGTTGGAAAGGACCTTCAAGATCATCAAGTCCAACCATTAATCCAGCGCCACCATATTCCCTAAACCATGTCCTGAAGCGCCACATCCACACGTTTCTTGAACACTTCCAGAGATGGCGACTCCACCACCTCCCTGGGCAGCCTGTTCCAATGCCTGACCACCCTCTCAGTGAAGAAATGTTTCCTAATATCCAATCTAAACCTCCCCTGGCACAACTTGAGGCCATTTCCTCTTGTCCTATCACTGGTTACTTGGGAGAAGAGACCAATCCCCACCTCACCACAACCCCCTCTCAGGTAGCTGTAGAGAGCGATGAGGGCTCCCCTCAGCCTCCTCTTCTCCAGACTGAACACCCCCAGTTCCCTCAGCCGTTCCTCATCAGACTTGTGCTCCAGCCCCCTCCCCAGCTCCGTTGCCCTTCTCTGGACACGCTCCAGCACCTCAACGTCCTTCTTGTCGTGAGGGGCCCAATGAAGGACCAACTTAAAAAATGCATTCAATGCCACACTTCATTTTCTCAGAAATTAACAGCTTTTCGGCATTAAATCCATCACGGCATGAAACCTGTCATTGCCTTGAAGAGCTCGGGGAGGAACGGCGGAGAGGAAGGGGACCTCTGTGAGCAGGTTTGCCCCTTCAGATGTTAGCGCCCAGTTAGTCTGGGCAGCACCCTAGCCCTAACCACGAAAAGGCACATTTCTTCCCCTATAATCCTCCTTTCCTGAAGACACAAAGTCTGAAAGTTTTCATCGCCGTGCCTTATTCTTCATCACGGGACGACAACTCCCCGAGCTGCCACCATATTCAACTTGGGGAGGCAGGAAAAAACGGCCACGCAGAACGACCCAAGCGCGTGACGGCATCCCAGACCGAGCACTCTCAAGTACGAATACGGCAGGCAAGGTGCTGCGCTTCGTTGTTTCGGTCAGGTTGCATTACCGGCAAAAAAACACGAGAGGACCGCGGCATCTGAGGCGCAGATTCGGTTCCCATAAACCCGCCTGTACCTCCGCTCCAGCAAAACGCAACCGATTCCTCCAGCCGTGAGACCCTCCTTCTCAGATGCGTCACCTTTACATTTTCATTCCCCCTGCTTTAAATTTATCATCCTGCAAAAATATTTGTGTCCATTCTGAGGCTGACACTCATTGGCAGCGATACAAAACCCAGATCATAAACCTGGCATTCGGGTTTTCTTGTTTAAAACCACACCTATTTCACAGGTGGGATTGAAAAAAGATTTAAAAAAAGATGGACACAAAAGATGACAACGATAATGAGAACCGAAGGCTCAGCTACATGTCTGGCCTTCAAAGGAAAAAGCAGAATCAAAGCAGCAGAAAGGAAGAGGAACTCTTTAAAAAATATATATAAGCAGAGGCAGAGCCACAAGGCATCCTGCAACGCTCGCCTTGCGTCGGCGGCAAGCTCTGGAGCGGGGGGATGATAACAAGAACATATGTGTACAGATCATTTTTTCCCCTCATTTTACCAACAGAGATATACCTACCATAAATTGATTTTCGTTTTCTCCTTGATGAGGAGAAAAGCGTGGATTCTGCTCTTGTCCACACTACTCAGACTGTTGCCCATCAACACCCCTTGGTGAGGTATTAAAGGCAGCACGTCAGAACAGTTTCTCTAAACAATATTTGACTGATAACCTCCTGTGCTCAAGCAATTCTGGGTGGTTTTTTTTTTAAATCAACATTAGCACCAGCCGATTCCTACGCAGCATTCAGCTGGGATCCTGCAGACACAAAACCTTCGTACAAAAAAAGTGATTTTTTTTTCCGCAATAAATTATTTTAAGGTAGCAAACGGAATTTTTTTTCCCCTTAAAGCAAGTTGTATTTCTGTTTGAGGAGAAAAACTTAATACACTTTTCCTCTTGTGTAGAAAATATTCCGATAGCACTAGAGAGACCCACATTCTGCTGATGCACTTTCAGCGTAAGAACAACACTCAGAAAAACGAATTTTTAAAAACATAAAAGACAGTAAAATATCTACATTAACGGTTTCAAATACCTACACCCGCTCTGGGATCCCCAGGGATAAACCCAACAAATTCATCCGCTTGTTAATTAGCTCTTGTTGCCTGCCACATGTAGAAAGGAACAGCCTTCCTGCCGCCGCGACAATAATCTGCAGGCAGGACGCGTTTTATCGTCGTATCAGCCGCAGCCACCGCCAGCTCTGACACCAGCTGAGCGGTTTGGCAGAGTGCCCCAAATCACTGCCGGCTAAAAGCACTTTAAACCGTCCTGCCGGAGCTTGACGTGACAAATAAAACAATGATTCATAACGGAGTTAGAGCGAGTCGCTCTGGAGGGCAACGAGCCGGCTTGCTGCCGAGGAGAGCTCGCCGCTCCTCCACGCCGGCGGCCGGGGAAAGGGAGCCCGAGGATGCTCCGGTGACGTGCCAGCGTTATCAATCCAGCCGGGGAGACCGATAAATGGAGGGGAGGCATCAAAGGAAGCAAGTGATGGTAAATAAGCTGCAGTGGTTTCCCTATACGACATCATTACACTCAATTACTTTCTGTAGTCTGTAAGCTTTTTGCCTATAATCCTTTTTAAATCAACAAGAGAATTGGTTACCGATTCTGAAATCCCACGTTATTTGAATATTAAATGCAAAATATTTAGTAGCCCAAAACCAAGTCTACCAGAGCAACCAAAGCTATCAGCTTATAAATCCCCATCAAAACCTTCAATGACTGACAAAAATAATCCTCAAGCAGGACTTGTGAAATAACCCTCAAGTCCATCGACAGAACATTTCATCGTTAACTTGTGATGAATAGCAAATTTTTCAGTTCTTTTCCAGGCCTTCTTGCTGAAGAAATACCTTCCGAACCTGATCTGCCCATAGACAAGGCAACAGCAGCTTTGCAAAGGTAGAGTGCTGCCATGATCGTTTCCAAATCGCCTATTTTGAAGTCCCTTCAGAAACAAGGCTGCAGCTGACACTGTGGTAATAGATCTGTCTGGTACGGCTTTTGGAGGATAGCGCACTGAAGTTATTTTGATGATGAGCTTTCCTTCCTTCAGCAAGATCTAAGGCCTCTCAGTGCCCCCTTTAAGAAAAAAGAAACAGGATACTGGCCACCCGAAACAGGTTCAAAGTCAACGTATAATTCCTGGATAGATCATTTGATCTACAATACTTGGTTTAGGTTCTTATAAAAAAGACTAATTGTAGTTAAATATGTATATCCGGTAGTAGCCACCGATGTAGGCAAGACTCGTAGGGTACCGCTTATCTTCCCTAACAACGTCCATTTAAATTTTTGGCCATGTTAGTGGTCCAGGTGTCCTCCATCATCAGCTGGAAGAAACTTCAAAGGCAAATTCACCCCATTTTCACACAACTGCCTGTAGCAGGCGGGATGATCATTTCCTGCAGATGTCTGTGTATCCCCATAAACTATGAGAAGAGTCTTGACAAAAAAGCAGGTTCTTCACTTTTAGGTGGCTAAAACAATAAGAAATTAAATCCCCCTAAACTGTTTTAGCCCTCAGACCGACGCACCTTTCACAAAATGAATGGTGTTTTTAGAGAGAAAGAGAAACCTGGACAGAAACATTGCTGATAAGGCCCCACATATATAGCGAAGAAAATGGAAGCGCGGTTAGTGATGTACAGCCCCGTTATGCTTTTTGAACTTGCAATCTTGACACTAATCTGTCTGTTATTTTTAACTAGAAATTACACACTCAGCTGTACACAAGACATAAAACACAACGTTTCTCCTTGTCCTCAGCTGTGACATCCAGAAAGACTGACAGACAGGCAAAAGGCTCGCACTGCAGCACCAAGACGGCCTCAAGTTTTTTGGTTTTCTCCCATTTACATTTTTACTATGTCTAACTGCAGCCTTTAAACTTCTAATTCACCTATTTACATTTCTTCCTCTCAGAGCAGCATCTCATTTGTTTGCAGACTCATGCCAGCCATGGGACTCGGTGTGGGGATGAGTATGGCCAGCACCTTCACGCATCCAAAGCATACTGCCTCAGGGAGGTTGGCAAGCTGGGAAAAGCTTTTCACACCTGCAAGAGAATGCGTTGGCTGATTTGGTTGAAGTGGAGACCACTACTTCCACACCTTAACATAAAAAATGGAAAATAAAAATACGTAAGGAATCCACCTCCAAAATGAGGGAGAACGTCAGGCAAAAAGAATTTGTGACAACATTCTTGCGGCAGCTTTTGCTGCTCTACCAATTTGCTTTCGGTTTTCCCAACATTTTGGTACCTGACCTCCTCTTCATTATGTAACTAGACCACATTCAAGGGTAAATAGCATCCTAATGATCTCTCATTAGCTAAACTTCCCAGCAGAACGCTTCCAAAGAAAAAAAGGTCAAAAACTGCTATCAGTACAAGGAAAATTTCAAAGGACTGGGAAACCAGCTAAACTGTTAGCTTTTCCTACTCAAAATCTGTAGCTTGTAAGGATCCACTCCCCTACTGAAAAGCTGGACAACGTGGACCCAAGGAAAGGCTGTTGCCTTAAGCAAGCCATAAAAAAAGTGTAAAAGGTTAAGAGCAGCTGGCAGCTGTAATGTCTTGTGACTGAATACAGCATTTGATATGGAAAAAACCCATATTTTAAATGACAAACATTTAGTCCATACACCACAAGGACCGCCAGTCAGAACTCACCGCATCTTGTTTCATCGACTCTGCTCCAAAGGGGCACAGACCGTCTGTTCCCAAATTGTATGCTCTGTCCCAAATGGAACACGGGATTTCACCCATTGAGCAATGGCAGCTTCAGAGGCTTTGGGGACTATTATATGGGATGAAAAGGAGGAAGAGGGAACCCTCAGCCCTGAATTAACACATGGGAAAAAGCAAATAAAATCTTTTGAACACCGACGTCTAGACAGTGTCAACGTCTTTGTCTTTGGGAAGAGGGATTAGGACAGAAATCTGGCTGTGCCATCCCTTGTTCGATGCGAAAGCTAGAAGACATTTTGGGCTAAAGGCCTGGCCCTGTTCCAGAAACTACTTTATTATGAAGGAATTGAAGAAAAGGAGGTCTGTAAGACAGGAGAGTAAGAGTTCTGCCCAGCAGTCACAGCAATTAAGCAAGCTGTCTTCATGAAGAGGAAAAAAAAACATTGGAATAGAACCCAAAGGCCCAAAAGAGCAGGAGAAAGTAATTTTGAGAGTAGGTCAAGACTCCAGAGGGGACTGCCTTTCCAGTTTGAGACTTAATGCTAGAGATGTGCTTCGAAAAGCTGACCAGCGAGATTCTGCTGATACCACGGATGACCCCATAATGTCTGCATACTCAAGCACAAAGTCAAGAATTAAAAGTGAATGTTGATAACCATACAAGTTAGGATCAAAACCAGCAGAACTAAAAGGTGTCTTCTCCTTCTTTCTTTCCCTTTATATTTTAAAGAAATACATTTTTTTTAAAAAGCAGCTAAATATTTTGTATATCTGGTGTTATTAGGTAATTCAACACCTCAATTTGAAAACAGCAGTCTAAGCACAGCTCTCTGGAAGAAGGACAGAGTGGACTTTATATAAAGGTTTCAAGAAAGAAGGACTCTCCTCCTGTATTTGAATCGATTCCACTGTAGCTTGAACTTGGTTTTACTAGGCGTCAGTACAATCCCACTCCCTTCATTACCACACTATCTGAGCAGGTAATAGCCTTAAAATTGAAGGAAGGACTGCTTATACTCGTTGGAGTTGAAATAGCTAGTAAGAGTCTCCAAAATAAAATCCCTGCTATGAGAGTGCTGGGTAAAAGTGGTCTAATCGAATCCCAAGTCATATAAGAAACTTCAAAGATTCACTTCAAAGTGCTACTGCGGCAAACAAAGGTAGTTGAGCCAATTTAATGCTTCTCATACTGGAAAGAACCACTTCCTTCAAGTGGGGAAGGAAAACAAATGATGGCAAGTCAAAGACCGAAACACTTGTGGGAGCTATGAATAAGCATCCTCAGGCTGCGGCTGTAAAGAGATGATGGGCTCACGCTTCCCTGGCTGTACCGGCACACGGTACGATGCCCTGCGCACCGGCAGTCCCAACGCGCCGGACTTATTTCTAAGGATGTGCTGACTGAGAATGAAAAACAAAATAAGACTCTCAAAGGCTTTCATTCTTACCCAAAAATCTGTCCGCCAAACAAGGCAGACGCCGACAACTCACTGCCCCAAGGACTCGGATGTGTTCAGGGAAGGTGGAAGGGCACACAGCTCTTTCAAGCGAATGGAAATGTTTTTACCTGTCAGAACCTGAGCTCGGGCCCAAAGCATTTTGCTGCTTCTCCAGGCAGGAGTATCAACAGCAACTGCACTGGATCAAGGAGCCGCATTCTTTACTCTGCTTCAAGCGCTAACGATGTTATCAGCTGCAGCAGGAGAAACAAACTTGGGAGCCTAAGCAGACTGACAGATAAGGGAGAGAAGAACCAGCTCTTAAATATCTCCACGCTACTAAAGGTACTTGCCATTTTAGATCTGTCGGTGTTGCCATTAGGAGCCAAGTTTTGCTAAAAATGCAGTTTAAAGGCAGTTTCCATTTCCCTGAATATGCAGAGGACATTTACAGTTCAATACTCCAAAGTCCTCCACAGCCACCATCAGCTCAAGGTTCATAGTTGGATTCCCAGATGTCTCATTTTTTTATATTTACCCATTCAAAGACATGCATAGGATTTCTTTTAGGGTATAAACACGCTACCATTTTTTTCCAAATGGTTTTAATTCCAATAAATAAGTAAATAAACCCCAACCAAAAATGAAAGCAAGGCAGAGAGAGTTCCCCTCTCTCTAGGTTGTCTAAAACCTGTTACAACAGCTTCCTAATCCTGCCTCCAGTCCTCCCTAATCCCTTCACCAGTCTAATTAAACCCATTAAACACAATTCTGGAAATTCCATTTCCACTACCCTTTCCTGAAGGCAACTGGACAAATTGCCAAGCAGCAGGTCTCAGTTTGGGGCTTTGCAGGAAAGGAAAAGAGTAAATACCTTATGTAGCACGTGTGTTTTCAGGTTTCTTGGAGAGTGTATTTTGAAGAGATATAACACTCTTGAAATAACATGCAACTACCCCAACTCCTAACTCTCATAATCTTACCTCATCACTTAAAATATTATTTTACCTTTTCCCTAGAGAAAAAAGCTTGAGGTATATGATGAATTGATTCAATGACACAAAAAAAAACCCAAAGAAAATAGAAAACAAGAAGCTCCTTCAACATTGTTTTCCCATGGAGTTGTTTCTCACGTCCATTGACTTTGGTCAAGTGGAAACTCAAAACAACGCTTCTTCCATGACTGAGCATTTATCAGATCACTGAAGATTTTCTGGCACCTTGTGTGGCTTTAAGTCTAACTCTTGATTCTAAATGAACCTAAAACTAAACTCCCTGCAGAATTTCTCTGCCTTCCCTACCACCTAGCTCTGTAATATACTTGAAGAAATTAGGTTAGCAACATTCACAAGACTGATGAAATAAAAGCATCTTCCTGCCAAGACTCGATCCTAGGACCTCCTCACTGTTCTGCCCACGTCTTTCTCCCTGTCCTGCCTGCACAGTCCTTTTCTGACTTAGCGCATTCCCCCATCCCGGTTAAGGACTGCCTTTTCCCCAAACTCTAATAAATGAGCCCAAATTCCTAGTTCACCTCTTCTACTCTAGAGTATGAATTTCCCAGGAAAGGGGAAATTTCCCCTAAACAGTCGCCGTAGCAGATCACATGCCTTGTCTTACACTAATAATCATGAGCAAACTTAATACTTGAAGCAGAAGCATATGCTTTAAACTCTTTCCAAAAAGCAAATATTGCAGAGATGACAAATTACCATTAATGTCTAACTGAGCAGGCAAGGAGAAATCATTTTTATTATAAAACTCAGCCTGCCTCACGAAAAATAAGCCTTCAGCTATTACTAATTTTCTCTTTTGCCACTATTTGATAGCAGAAAAGGAAGGAACCATTAGAAATTGTTTATATTATGAAAGAAAAAGGCCGAGCAAGAGGGAACAATGATGATTATGAGCAAGAAGATGATACTCAGCATGCAACTGCTCGCAAAAAACTTTCAGGAACAAAGGCTAATTTGGTGGTGAAGCATCACATGCACTTGCCAGCACTAACACAGGTAGGTACTTGGGCAGGCGACGCTTTTTCTTTCAATTGTAGCATCCTCTTCTGAAAATGCTTCTTTTTGCATCCACTTCTGAGCAAACACAAAAATCCCCCTCAAGCGCAAGTGGCAAGTTTAACACCGGCTCTCATCGTGAGCCTTGCTGAGAGGTGCAAACCGTCGTCCTGCTGCAGAGGACACGGCAATGCAGAGCTGCTGGGGACCCGCGTGCATCGTCCATCTTCTCATATGATCTCCATAAAGATCCTGGAAACCCTTGATGTAGTATGGGGCGTCCAAAATTTAACACTTGGTTAAATGTTCAGCATTTTAACGATTTGTGCAGCTGTGTGATTTTTCAGTTATAACTCGTCAAAAAAAAAAATCAAAAAAAAGGAAAAACAATGCTAATTAGTCACATAACAAATAATAAAACTTTCTAACCCCAACCCTTTATTGGACCAGGCAGAGTGACAATCACAATTCTTTGCAATGGTTCTCTATTTTCACTTACATTTCCATTCATAAATGGATTCAAGCAAGGACTCTGAACAAGAGGAAGATGATAAAAAAAACCCCCACCAAACCCATTCTAGGATCGCCTTACAACTTTGCTAAAATGCCAAAAATCAAGAGGTCCCTTTCCACCTTCACTTATCAAAGCTCGGTTATTTAAAAAGAGAAGGGAATTTTCTATAGGGTTGGAAAAAGGCAGCACCTTGGCAGCAAAGTGTGGGCATGGGGCCAAAGGCAGCACGTGGCCATGTTTTGAACGGTACGCCATAGGTTTAGGAGCCGAGCACGAGGGTGCCTGGAGAGAGATGCCAGCTCTCACTGTGTCCTAAGCCCAGCAGAAGCCAGGAGGGTCTCTCCAGCAGCGACCCATGACACCTTCTAAGGAAGCCACCATTAACATCTACCTGCAGAGAAGGTCTCCAGTTGCTGTTGGGTTTCTACCGACATAATTAATGGTGAGAGGAGGGTCAAGCATACGCTATCATGCTTTCAAAGCTGCCAAACTTTGAATTGGCCTACAGAGAACGGAAGACAACTTCACAGCACAAACATCTTTTAAAATACAAATTACAATAGAAGACATCAGTACATCATTACACACATATAAAATATTCAGGAAACCAAAGGCGGCTTTTTATTAAGCCAAAGAGCTTCAGATATATTCCATCATTCTCCCTCATCTAAAGACTCAAAATCTTCTGGATCAGCTGGATACTGGCATGCTTAAAAAACATTTCTATAGTGGGTCACCGCCAGCAACATCACACGTGCCCACAGCCAACTGTTATAATACATATTATCATAGAAAGGAAATGAAGGTGGTGTTGGAGGTACCACACCAGGCAACTGTTGGCTCTTTAATCACAAGCATTAGCAAGTTTGGAAAGAAACCCAGTCCAACATTCTTTTTATAGAGTAGTTAATGTGATAATATCTAAGACAGAAGGAAACTCTATACGGACAGAGGAAAATCTTAATTCACAAACCAGAGGCAATTATTAAAATTATACCAGTGCTATCCTCTTTTTTTGCAGTCAAGCATAATTATGGAAGTTCTATTTTTAAAAAAGCAAATCAAACTTAGCCTACAATTTGCATTTCAATTAATTTTCAGAGTTCTGTGTGGAGAATAGGTGGCTAGAATTGGGTACCGCAGAAACTGCCATATACTGAAATACAGTCATAAATGTTATAATGTAAGAATTCCAAGGGAAAAAACAAGGCAATGCTGCGAGGTCTGGATTTTTTTTTCCTATTAGCCTGTATGAAACGGGTGAAGAAGAAGCAGAACACAAAAAGTGCGAGTGCTACCTGCAATGCAGTTTACAAAACTTCCATTACATTCACGTGTTGCCGAAGTACCGCACAACGGGCAAATCCAAGGCTCTTGAAAATTCATCCTTTCTGATGTAAGCCCACAGCTTACAACAAATCCTCTGGATGTCGTTACTGCAAATCTAACACCACCAACTTATCACATGTTAAAAAGAACAATTCTCTGTCAAAATATATGTAAAGTTCTGGCCAATTGCTTTACAACTTTATTGCTTATAATCGTACCGGACTCTTGCTCTTCAAGCCCAATCACTGTATTCACACTAAATTCTAATTATACAACCTAGCGTGACCGGGCTGGCCCTGGCTGGACGCCGGGTGCGCCCCAAAGCCGCTCTGTCGCTCCCCTCCTCAGCTGGGCAGGGGAGAGAAAATACAAGGAAGACTCGAGGTCGAGATCCCTCACCAGTTACCGCCACGGGCAAAACAGACCCAACTTGGGGAAATTAAT
>NW_010561725.1:0-1775 GCF_000687285.1 Phaethon lepturus | reverse complement strand
GTGGGGGTGGGTTTTGGGTCCATTTTGCAACCCCCAGCTCGAAAAAAATAACCCCTCATCTGGCATAGTTCTGGGAAGGCGGCGGCGGGAGCAGATCCAGGGCTTTCCGCAGCGTTTACATTAGCGGTTGCCTTTGCATAACTCACAGGGATGGAAATCAGCCGCCCTGGGTAAACAGGGCAGCAGGAAAGAGAGGGAGGACGGGGAGGCCTCCCCTCCCCAAGGCCTGGGCCCAGGCTCTGGCTTGGTGCACCTGTTTGAGGGTGGGTATGCTCCGCTTTGCCCCTCGGAACAGGTAACAGGCTCCAGCAGCTGGATTTGCAGCCGAGACCCTCGCTCCAAGGCACAGGATCAGTCGCTATCACACGGAGGAGGAGAAATCCCCCAGCCCTGCCATGGGTGCTGGAGCACCCACTTCAGAGGCAGCTGAGGGGCAAAGGGCACCCAGCAAACTGCAGGCGCTGCCCAGTATTTTTCCACCGCAGCAGCTTGCTTGCTGTCCCGTCCCTGTTCCTGCTGGGCCCTCCGGACCTCCCAGCCCGGACCCAAGGGGCGGGAGAGCGATGCTGGCACTAGCAGAAAGAGCTGTCGCCTGCACGCACACGCCTGCACGCACACGCAGGTACCAAGCCAAGCACGCGCCACGCACACGCCTGCCTCGGGGCTGACAAGATCCTGGGCTGCCCCATGCCAGCCTCCGGGGGGGGATGGCACCAAAATCGTTATCCTTCCAGAAGCTGGACCCTCCAGCCCTTCACAGCCACCCTGCGGAAGACAACAGCCTCTCTACAGCCTGAGTCTGGGAGGAATGTGGCCAGGGAGAGATAGATCCTCAGCCAGGAGGAGGTGGAAGTGCCAGCTAAGGCCCTGCCTTGATTTATTGTCCATCTCTAGAGCCTGGTCCCCACCTTCCCTCCAGGGAAAACCCAGCTCATTCTTTACCACCACCCTGCAGCAGCCACAAGTGTGTGTTAATCCCCCGAGGCTGACCAGGATAAGGTGAAATTCAGGTGCTTTTCAGCTCCTCAAATTGCTTGGGCAAGGCAAAGCCACCAAGCATTACAACAGAAACTGTCTTCCCCCACTACCCCAATTCCTGCACCCTGTGTATAGAGCAAAGATTTCAACACAGAAGCGAATGCTGTGTTTTACCCATAGAAATTAGCTCAGGATCTCATATTGAGACCAAATTCAGCTGTGGTCAATGGCTCAGCTGAAGCAAAAGGAGGCAGGGACTGGTACCAAGACCCAGTCAGGCCAGGAGAGATCCAAAGTAGCTCCCATAAAGGGGAGCTATCAAGCCACAGGCCAGGTAAAGCCATGCTCATCCCTTTTCCCTAGGTTTGCAGAGAGGGTTTGTTTAATCAGGCCACTGTCAGCTCCAAATTCTTGGAAATGTGCTTGTTACCTGCAAATTTCCCAGAAACTTTGGCCACCAGAGGTGGCTGCAAACAAGCGCAGGGTGTTTACGGGTGGAAGTCCCAGCGGCATGGGGTGACCCTCATGTCATCCGAGCCTTGGGGCCGAGTAGCTCCTCTTTTCACCCGATAAGCTCCAAGCAACCCCGAAGGGAAGCGGGGAGCAAAGGCAGCTTCCAATGTAAACAGCTCCTCTGCATCCGGTAAATGAATGCCGGCTAGCCAGCCCCTGCCTGGCAAAGCCCCCCAGCGTGGGCAAGGCTTTCATGCTGGGGCGGGAGGATGTCGCTGCCTGCCCCGGGGGGAGGTTTGGTGGCAGTCCCACGCTCATGCCCTCTCCCTGCACAACATGTTTAC
>NW_010561724.1:962-1377 GCF_000687285.1 Phaethon lepturus | reverse complement strand
GTCGCCTGTAAAGCCAAAGATGACACAAAGCAGCTCCCAAAGGGCTCCTGGGAGACAGCCTTTGCCAGCTCGCTCTTCACTGCACTGGTGGGGGCCAACTTCCAGGGCAGTCCATGGTGTTTCACCTGCTCACGTGGGGTCTGGCAAACACAGCCGGTGCAGATGCGCAGCACTACATCACCGAGCCAGGAAGATCATCGTCAAGAGACATAAATAAATGAGAAGAACAAAAAATAGAGGTGCTGAACCAGGCCGGGCTGTTCAAGCCCTTCACCCTCGTGAGCACATCTTTTTTTCCTGGGTAGCCACGACGGCCCCGGAAAGGAGCAGCGATTGCACGTGCTCGTCCATGGTGGGGACGCTCACTCGTGGGGGGACGCTCATCCATGGGGGGGATGCTCGTCCGTGGGGCGGC
>NW_010561724.1:419-717 GCF_000687285.1 Phaethon lepturus | reverse complement strand
AGCGAGCACACCCCTGCCCGCTCAGCCCTGTACCTATGGATTTTAAACACCTTGCTGGGACTGGAAAAAGTCCTTTTGCAAGACAAAAGGTTTCATTCTTTCAAATTTCCCAGGCTCCCCCCTCTTGTCCCTAGCGAGCACACCCCTGCCCGCTCAGCCCTGTACCTATGGATTTTAAACACCTTGCTGGGACTGGAAAAAGTCCTTTTGCAAGACAAAAGGTTTCATTCTTTCAAATTTCCCAGGCTCCCCCCTCTTGTCCCTTCCTCCCCCCAGGGGCTTGGGTTTGATTCCAGCA